>NC_056738.1:157235060-157395060 GCF_019279795.1 Protopterus annectens | reverse complement strand
CCCAGGCAAGATGAGTCGTCCGTTCCGGACACCGGTTCTTTAGAGGCTTCAGTGGAACCGGTGGGTCCGACGGAGACTTCTTTAGAGTCTCAGGGGGAGACTTTAATTTTGCAGGATGTGGCCTCTCTTGAGGCAGGGCAGGCTGAAGGGGCTTCTCAGGTTTCTGTACTCCCCTCCCTTCCCAGGGTGGTTAGGCCCTCGCCTTCTGTTTCCAAGGCTTCTCCCAGGGACAGGCCAGGTTTAGCATCTGTTGGTGTCACTCCTAGTTCAGCAGGGTCTGTGCCTAAGAAGCACATGCTTAAAATGGCAGAAGATTTGATTACTCTGATTAGAGGTTCTTTGCCCCCTCCTGATAAGAGGCCTAGGGTGGAGCCAGAGTTGGGAAGTTTTGAACAGGCTTCAGATGTTTCAGAGTCTTCGGCTGAAGACTTGCAGGAGTACTCTCCTTATTCTGATTCGGATGCAGAAGACTCCACTCCTTCTGCTTCTCCTCCAGAGGATTTTTCTTTTTCAGAGACACTTCACTCTATGAGGGAGCATTTTAAGTGGGAAGGTCAGGACTTCTCTGATTCTCGGAAAAGGCTTAGGGAATTTTTGCTTTTACCTCAACATAGGCCCTTAGCTATACCACCTGTTCTAGATGTTGTGCAGGATGTGTTTTCAGAGGCTTCGCTTAATCCTGATTCTCTGCCTCCTGCGCCTGTTAAACCAGATAGGTATTACAGGGTGCCTGAGGCTCATAAATATCTTTATAAGAGTCCTAGGGCGGACCCAGAAACTATTAGTCAGGGACCCAAGGGGGTCAAGGCCTCTGTTGTAAAAAATCCGGTTCCTCTAGATAAAGAGGCCAGAGCTTTGGATAGATGGGGAAAGAAGGTCTATACTTCTTCTACCTTAGCAATGAGGGCTTTGAATTGCCAGTTTCATATGTTGAAATATCAAAACTTTCTTCTTTCTCAATTGAAATCTAAGGTGGATGCTCTGGCAGAAGGCATTGAGTAGGGGCAGAGCACAGAGTTCCTTCAGACCTAGAACTGGGAGTTCACCTGCACAATCTTCGAGTGAGGGTAGGGGCCAGTCCTTTCGTAAACAGGCCCAATGACCTACTTTTTCAGCTGCCAGATCCCTCTTGCCTGGCAGCACCTTTGGGAGTAAGGTTGGCACTTTTCAAGGAAAATTGGATTTTAATTACCCAAGACAAATGGGTACTGGATATCATACACAGAGGTTACAAGTTTTATTTCCATACCTTGCCTCCTTTCAAAGGCATGCCAGACGTTCCTCCTCAGCAAAGACTAGAGGCTCACAACCAAATTTCTCTTCTACTTCAAATAGGAGCTATACAACCGGTCCCTCTGCCAGAAGTGGGCCTAGGATTTTATTCTCGCCTGTTTCTAGTACCAAAGAAAGGGGACACGTGGAGACCCATTTTGGACTTATCTATCCTCAACACATATCTGGACATTCCCAAGTTCAAAATGTTGACGTTACAGCAGCTTTTACCTCTGCTGGGCAAAGATCACTGGATGGTGACTCTGGATCTCAAGGAGGCTTACCTTCATGTTCCTATCAGGCCCAGTTGCAGGAAGTATCTGCGTTTTCAGGCTGGGACTTTTCATTATCAGTTCTCTGCATTGCCCTTTGGCTTATCTACTGCGCCCAGAGTGTTCACGAAGGTTCTGGCTCCAGTGGTAGCTTTCTTCAGGCTAAGAGGAATACAAATCTATCCTTATTTGGACGATTGCCTGATTCTGGCTCAAGGAAAGGACAAACTTCTTCATCATTTACAGTATGTGATGGCAGTGTTAAGATGCCTAGGGTATTCTGTGAACGAAATAAAGTCCAGTCTAGTACCCTCTCAGGACATGTGCTTTCTGGGTGTGAGACTGAATACAGCATCCCAGATGGCCTTTTTGACCCCGGACAAACAAAAGAATCTTTCTCTTTATTTCCATCAATTGTCTCGTCAGTCCAGGCTGACTGCAAGGACAGTCCTTCAAGCCTTGGGGTTCATGGCATCTTGTATTCCCAATGCCAAACTGCATATGAGGAAGCTACAATGGTATCTCAAAAATGTATGGACGCAACACTGCCAAGATTTGGACACTGTCATTCAGATAATACCTTGCATTCAAAAGGAATTTTTGTGGTGGGCTCAGGAATGTCACCTAAACAAGGGACTCTCTGTGACCCGACCAGAGGCAAGTCAGATTCTAACGACAGATGCCTCAGACAAAGCTTGGGGAGCTCATCTAAATGGAAAATGGGTACAAAACACGTGGCCTGCCAGACTTCAGCATTTACATATCAACTTGAAGGAGATGTTAGCAGTCCAATTTGCATTGATAGCTTTCAAGGATTTACTTCTTCCAGGGCAGGTGTTGATTCAAACAGACAACACAACTGTCATGTGGTACATCAACAAGCAAGGGGGGACGCATTCATATCCTCTATGCAGACAAGCAATGATTTTGTGGGAGACTGCTCTCAGTTTGTAGCTAAATCTTCAGGCAAGGTTTCTGCCAGGAGCACAGAACTCCTTAGCAGATGTGTTGAGCAGACAAATTATGGATCCCCACGAGTGGAAATTGGATCCTTATGTATTTCAAAGATTGACAGTGTTATGGGGAACTCCAGACATAGATCTGTTCGCTTCTCCACTGAATTACCAGCTGCCAAAGTTTTGCACGAAAAGGTTTCATCCCACAGCTTGGAAAGTGGATGCTCTCTCATTCAATTGGAGCAATCTTCACGTGTATGCCTTTCCACCACTGCCTCTCCTCCCAAAGGTACTCCTGAAGGTCAGACAGGACAAGCCAACCATGATTTTAATAGCTCGGATTGGCCTCGACAGCACTGGTACCCATTACTGAGAAGTCTGGTAGGAGCCTCCATGGCCTTTGCCTTCGATTCCACACCTGCTGTCTCAGGAGAACAGTCATTTACTCAATGTCAAACTTCACTCTCTACATCTAACAGCCTGGCATATTCTGTTTTAAACCCTGGAGGGTCTCAGCTTCCACAACAAGTTTTGAATGTTATTTTGGAGGCCAGAAGGCCTAGTACAAGGAAAGTTTACGCAGATAAATGGAGGAGATTTTTAATTTGGAGTACAGCAAAGGACTTTGATGTTTCTAAACCTAACTTAAGTGTGGCTCTTCAATACCTTACTGAGTTATTGGACAAAGGTTTGTCCTTCTCCTCTATAAAGGTTCATGCTGCAGCAATTTCTGCTCACTATGACTGTGACCCACCATTATTTTCTCATCCTTTGTTTAAGCAATTCCTTAGAGGGGCAAAGAATATAAGACCCCACGAGAGCTCCTACTCCTGCTTGGGATCTCAATTTTGTGTTGGAAAAACTCACTCTACAACCTTTTGAGCCTGCAGCGACTGCCGAGTTGAAATATTTATCATGGAAGACTGCTTTTTTGTTGGCCATTACATCTGCGAGAAGGGTTTCTGAATTACAGGCCCTTATGGCGGTTGAGCCTTTCTTAATTTTCCACAAGGATAGGGTGTCTTGCGTACTAACCCTTCCTTTATGCCTAAGGTGGTTTCTAGTGTGGCTTTAAACCAAACTATTCATTTGCCTACTTTTTATGCAAACCCCCAAAATAAAGGGGAGAAGATTTTGCACACTTTGGATATACACAGACAGTTGCGATATTATTTGAACAGAACTAAAGGGTTCAGGCAGTCTCAGCAGTTGTTTGTTTCATTTGCTTTGTGTTCTCAGGGCAAACCTGTTTCAAAACAAACTATTTCTAAGTGGATTGGTTTTTGTATTGCTTTCTGTTATTCCCATCATGGTAAGGAGGTTCCATCTGGGATTAGGCCTCATTCCACTAGGGCTACTGCCACTTCTACAGCTTTTTTAAGGGGGGTGGCTACTAAGGATATTTTGGAGGCAGCTACTTGGAGTTCAGTGCATACTTTCTCTAAGCATTACCACCTTCCACTTTACTCTAAATCTAGGGCTGGATTTGCCACTGCAATTTTACAGGGCATTTTGGCAGCTCCTAATGCTTTATAGTTTTGCCATCCTCCCTTACCTCTGCTTTGGGATTCTACCCATATGTAAGGACTGCAGCAATGTGAGATGAAGAACATAGTACAGTTTTGTACCTACCATAAATGTAGATGTTCGAAGATCCACATTGCTGCAGTCCAATTACCTCCCTCCTTCCCTCTGTAGTTAGAGGTGGTTGTGTGGTTTGGGTTGTACATATTGTAAATATGGTTAGTGCAGGGGTGGTCGTTTGTTTTTTGCTGTTTTTTGGCTTTGCCCTTTCTTTGTAGGGCCTTCTGACATCTGGGGCAAGAAAAGACTGAGGATATGACGTCGGTCATGCGCTTTTGTACCCTGACGTCCTGATGTCAGTTTTAAGCGCCTTGACCGACGTCAGCCTAATACTTTGGTATTCGGGCCGACCGAGGACAGCGGACTACCCATATGTAAGGACTGCAGCAATGTGGATCTTCGAACATCTACATTTATGGTAGGTACAAAACTGTACTTTTCTACACATACTCCCAGATTCCAGGTTGATATTATGCACATACCTGTCCATCTCTTTTTGCACAGACTCTGGCCATATCTTGACCACATGCAGGTGAACCAGGACATTTGTAGACTATTGCCCTTTTCAACCTTTAGTGACTTACAACACTCTTATACAGGATTTCCTAGACAGTTATATTATGTAGCACAGTGTGGGTGACAGTGATGAGTGATACTTTATTATTCAGATCAACTGCAACACTCACAATTCCATACAATACCATAGTAAACAGTACCAGTACAGGCTATCAAGCTTTTATTTCTCAGCACAGTGTTTGTATCTAATGTACCTGTGGGAGCAGTGTTTGTTAGCACTACCTGAATGTTGCCATACAAAGTACCAGATTTCACATTAGTACTATGCACTTATATCTCACTCTGTTACTGTACACACTGTGATCACAGCTTGACAACATGGGGGTGTAGATGGGACATACTTGGCTTATTACTCTCATAACAGTTTGGGGAGTTCCTACAGTATACAGGTTTGTTCTTATAGATGTGTGACAATCAGTTGTATGTCTTGTTTGCTGCCTGTATGTCTGGGATCATCCCACTGATTTCCCAGGGGGACAGGCAACAGATATGGGCCAATATACTGGACATTCTGGACATATCTGTACAGTTGTGGGGTATGATTCTGTATGCAAACTTCTTCCATTCCCAGGATTCAGACCATGGCTGTGTCTGCTTACACTAAAACACTGTCCATCACAGTTGTGTGTGCTATATGGATATTACTGTATATCTTTATCTGATTTCTGTGTATAATTCTCCTGTGGTTTTACATTCTGACCTTGTATTGTATCACTCTTATACACGATTTCCTAGACAGTTACATTATGTAGCAGAGTGTGGGTGACAGTGATGAGTACTACCTTATTATTCAGAGCAACTGCAACACTAACAATGCCATACAATACCAAAGTAAACAGTACCAGTACAGGATATCACTCTTTTATTTATGGGCACAGTGTTCATATCTGACATACTTGTGGGAGCAATGTTTGTTAGCACTACCTGACCTTTGCCCCACAAAGTACCAGTTTTACATTAGCATTATGCACTTACATCTCACTCTGTTACTGTGATCACAGCTTGACAACATGGGGTGTAGATGGGACATTCATGGCTTATTACTCTCGTAACAGCTTGGGGAGTTGCTAGAGTGACTGGTTTGTTCTTATAAATGTGGGACAATCAGTTGTATTTCATGTTTGCAGCCTATACGTCTGGGATCATCCCACTGATTTCCCAGGGGGACACAGTGACAGGCAGCAGATATGGGCCAATATACTGGACATTCTGGACATATCTGTACAGTTATGGGGTATGATTCTGTATGCAAACTACTACCACTCACAGGATTTGAGCCATGGCTGTGTGTGCTAAAAATACAATAGTTCACGTCTCAGTTGTGTGTGCTATTTGGATTTTGTTGTCCATCTTTTCACTGTGTTCTGCCTATGTCTCTCCCAGTTATACTACCTGACCTCTGGGGATTACACCAGTCATATACAGACATTCCTACACATTTTTAATTTATGTTGCACAATGTGTGTAACAGTGCTTAATACAACAGTACTATTAAGTAATTGCAGATCTACATTACAGTATGATACCAGAGTAAACACATGCAGTCCAGCTGTTAGACTTTCATTGTCAGGCTATTATGCTTTCAGTTGCATACAACCTATATGAGACTCTTTCTTCCATATTCTCTGGTGTATGCAGTACTTGCCTTACACAGTACATGTTTTATACAGGCAATTGTAGTAATACATTCAGATTTATTTCCTATGACAGTACATGCAAGAGCATTACTAACCTGCCTCACGTCGCAACCTCTCCAAGCAAGTGCCATGGGCCTCCTGGTTCACAACCCACTCACTTGCCGCTGTGAAGGACATAAGAGGAATATTTAGCCATACCTATCTATAATATACATGACCTGGCAAATATTAAACAGGTAGTGGAGTGATACTTACACACTACTGGGACCTCCCCTGTCATCATAGCCTCTTGGACCCACTGATCCAAGCGATTCCCCTTTCGCCGCTTCAGGTCAGCATAGTAATGCCTGACCTGCTCACCAGTTTGTGGTATGCCAGTGTCACTGGTGAGGTCATGGGCGAGATGGTCCCAGGCTTCTGCTTTATATTGGGAACCCTGGTACTAGCCCTGCAGCAGTCTCTGCCATGACTCTGGACTCCTGGACGCCCCCAGCACTGCACCCAAAAGTGCATTCCCCCTCCCATTCCTGACATGGTACCTGCAAGGAGAAGCTACAACCAGTTATGAAATGTATTCCCACCTGTTGGGTTTTAGTAGGGCCAGTTTCCCGCACTTTGCCATGATTTGATGGTTTTGAAAAGGCTAAGCTATTGGCAAACCTGCTTACCTAAGGTTGGTATTGTTTAAAGGGGTATACCACTGGGCAAATTGAGTTAGCTACCCTACACATTGCTTACACCTACTAAGCTGGCCTGTGCTTTGATTAGTGTTGCTTAATATTTACTTTGCATTATATTTGCTTTTTGGCAATGATTTATTATTCATTATATGTTATATATATATATATATATATATATATATATATATATATATATATATATATGTGTGTGTGTGTGTGTCTGGTATCCATGATTCATGTGTACATACACTGTATGGGGTCCTTGCGTTTAATAGGGGACTTCAATACTCTATTACAATTACAACTCACATCTGGGCTTACTTTAGTACTCCAGTTCACATATAATTGTTATATAGTAGGTTATAGAACATATGATTGTATACTGATTCCTTTCACATGTTCAGTTTGATTTTACTATAGTGAGAATTTGTTTGGTGATACATCAGTCTCACGTACTGCTGTGATGGCGTGATGGTTAACTACTGTGACTATAGTGTATAGGGTCCTGGGTTCAAGACCTGCAAGGCTGTTTATTTAGTTGCTGGGCAGAACAGTGACTGTTGGATACAGAGTGATTAAGGCACTTTTAAGCACTTGTAAGCGGGTTTGTGTGAGTTTGCATGAGGGTAAGTAATGCTAACCTCAGGTTAAATATGTTTACAGAGAGTTAGCTTCAAAATTGCTTAACCTGTGTGCGCATTCCTTACTCCTGTGCAAATAGGCTTAAACCCACTTACTAGTGCTTGCATATGCTTACTCCCACTTACTACTGCTTAATAGTGCTTACACTTGCTTACTAGTGCTTACTCCCACTTACCACTGCACTAATTTAAACAGTAATGTCTAAGGGTTCTTGGGAAAGTGGGGGATCTGGAAGCTGTATGGAGTTATCATTCATTACACATTTTACCTTCCATTTGTATCCCTGATTCCTGTGTACATATACTGTATGGGGCACATGTGATTATCTGTGGACCTTGCAACATTATGACACTGACACCTCACATCTGCATTTAAAGCAGTACTCTAGTTCACAAATATATGTTATTTAGTAGGTTATGCAACTAAAAATATTGGTCATAACTTGATTTGACATGTAAAATGGAATGTGCTGCAGTGGGACTCGAACCGGGAATAACTGCTCGTAAGGCAAATGCTCTGCCCACTACACTATTGCTTCTTTTGCATATATCTTGCTTTTTATCCTCTTCTGCCATTTAAGCTGCATTAACCATAGCTAAGCGATGGGCAAAGCTGTGCACCTACGGTTAAATTTAATCTGTTTCATAAAAAAGTATCTTTATATTTTTTGTGTTACTATTGCTCTTGTACACATGGGGGGATGTTGCTGAGGGTATGCATATACCTCTGAGCGGTCTCGCTCATTCTTTTAGGGCTTTCTACTGTTCTTCATTGCAGGGGCATGTATATTCTGAGAGCTCTGCTCTCAGACACACCCCCTGCACTCTTACATGCTCCATGAAAGATTAGGATGTCAGGCAGCGCACCTTCATTAATATGCATGACGCTATGCCGTCCTGCTCCTAAATGGATGCTTCAGTGCAGGACTAAGCTAGTCCTGCATGGAAGAACAGTAAATCTGGGGGATAGTTTTATCAGCAAAAAACATTTTAAAATTACAGTTCTTGGTAAAAAGCTTCAGCTGCATGGTAGCATTTACAATATCTAAATTAAAACTAGAAATTAAAGTAAAACCTTTTCTAAAAATAGATAAACTTGCCTTGGACTAAATAACATTAAACAAATTAAAAATGGTGACTGTGTCTGAAACGTTATTGCCAATTAAAAGTTCACAGCCACATTTACACAAGGTTAATATCTGTATCTGCCTCACCCCCTGCCCCTACCTTGGGGATTCGAATATGTCCATCTGCGGTGGGGTTTCAAAATGGTCTTTGAGCCATAATTTGAACCTTGTTGATGACTGTGTAGTGTCTGGTCTTTGAGCCATAATTTGAGCCCTGTTGATGACTGTCCAGTGTCTCAGACTGTCTGATTGTGGGTTGATCTAAAAAACACCCCTTCTCATCTCCATTGTCATCCACATCATTCAGGTTGTCCCTAAAGGACACAACTCTGTTACCTCTTGCTTGCCGCGGAACCGGAAAAGCCTTTCCACAGTCATAATCAGTTCTCTCTTTCTAACTTATGCATTTTACTGGTTTTGTTTTTAACAATGCCGGTGTCATCTTTAGAGAAAATATCTGAATACTTGCTTAATGTTAATGAAAAGCAAATCCTTCCTGACGTTCTCATTAATAACTCTCAACTCCTTATCTAACACAGTGATGTTACACTTGTTTTCTTCAATAAGCACCTTAAGTAAGGTAATACCTGTATTGTTGTATAATTTGACAATGTCCAGGTAAAAAGCTGAATTCAGATCCATACTGTTGATGCATTTTCAAGTCCATAACCCTCTCAGTAAGATGTTAATGCAGATACATTCTGTAAAGTAAGAGTTTTCGAACTGCAAGTTCCTAGTCCTGTATAGTTTCTTTTCAAAATCCATCTGCAGGGTTTTGACACAAGAATCACCCTGCTCACTGTTAACTGAGAAGAAAAAGCAGTTCCCATGTAACCAAGTGTCAAGATCTGTATCCCGTGACTGGTTGTTCACCGTAGTGGTTGAGTTCAGATGACCACTAACTACTGCTTCCTCTTATGTCCATGGCAATTGGGAACACAAGCCCTAACTATGATTGACTTCCTGACCCTACACATAACTAGTGGAAAGGATTTGTTCATCTGAAGCTGCAGGGTTGGCATATTTAGCAATTTGCTGTATCAACAGAGTAAGATCACCAGGTAGATCCATAAAGACGATAAAACCAGAATCCAGAGAATGAGGTAGGGTCCAACCAATAACCAAGCAAACATGAAACCAATAAAAAACTAAAAATGAAACACCACCAATGTACTTAGGCCTGATTAACCATTTAATTAAAAAAGATGTAGTAAAATACTGAGCACTTTCATCTACATCATGAGACTTCATTAGTGTAACAACCATCTGAAACCTGTGAAACATTTATATATCCACCAACCAGTGAAAAATAGGAAATCAGTAATTAAATAACTGAATAATTAAGTAATGATTAAATTCATTCATAGAGGATGTAAGCTAGTACCACAGAGGCATATAATGTAACTGTAAATATGAAGTAATAAATACATGAAATACATGACTGCATTATTTATATATATATGTATTTTTTTTCCTGTACATATTTCTAGCCAATAGAGGTGTTTGTTAGCATTTCAGCAATATTAGCAGTTAGCAGGTTTCTGGTGTATTACTTCTGTATTTATGTATTTACACATTGATAGGATGATGGAATTCTTTAAGTGGGATTCTTCTCAAGGGCCTGATATTCAGAGAAGATATTATATGTTGCTTCAGGTGGATACTTCTGAAACATCGGCAGTTCCTCCTATGTTGGCTGCCTTGAGAGATACTTTCATTGCTGCTTCCAAGTCTCCTGATTCTCAACCTAAGAAACTTCATAGGTTCTACAAGGTTCCTGAGGATTGTTTATTTTTATTTAAATGTCCTTCTGCTGATCCTGACATGGTGTCAGTCTCTTCTGACAAATCTTCTAAATTCTTTCCCTCTTCAAAACTTTTGCCCGCTGATAAGGATTGCAGGGCAATGTAGAGGATTAGCAAGAAAGTTTACACTGCTTCTGCTTTGGTCTTTATGGCTATTAATTTCCAAACCATATGACCATGTATGCTCTGGTCTTGATTGTTCAGGCTTGTCAGGTTATCTCTGCCCTCCATGCTTTTGATGGCAAATCCTCTATCTTATCTTTTTTAGGTTCTGCTTCTCAAGTGGCTCACCACTTTATTAAGTGTATGTATGATGCTGCTGATGCCTCTTCTAGGGCTGCAATGTTTGGGTCCATCATGAAGCGTTATTCTTGGCTTTGTTTCCAGTTTCTTCCTGAGGACTTTAAGGTCAAGTTTTTGGATTCTCCTTTGGATAATACTTCTTGGAACTGCTGCTGTTGAAATATTTAAGTCACTTAAAGAGAAAGACAAAACCATGCAAGACCTTAAACAGATTTTTGTACTATCCCAAAGTTCCAGAAGAATCATTCTTCTAGGTCTACTTTTGTTTGCAGGTAACCCTGCCAGGCCTCTAAGTACAGGAAATGATTGAGGTGGGCCCCCTCTGCTAAGGCTTCTCAGATTCTTGCGACCCAGAAGCCTCCTTTATCTGATAAGCCTGCTTCTCTCTGAAAATTCCTCCCTGCTGCCTTTAGACCAGGTTCCTTTATCCCTTCAGCTATCCCTTTGTCTTCCAAATTGGCATCTGTCATCACTTCAGACTCTTGGGTTCTTTCTGTCTTCTGTCAGGGGTTACTTCATTGTATGGAAATCTGTCCCTCATTTTTGTGGTACTCCTCAACCTCCTCTAGAGCAACTTCATCATTTACTGGAGGTTCTAGGGTCCCTGTTGAGCCAAGGGGCCATTAAATCTACCTCTCCTTCCCAAGTGGGAAGCAGTTTTTATTCCACAATTTTCCTGGTTCCTTGAAAGGAGGGCACATAGAGATCTGCTTTGGATTTCTCCCAACTCAACAACTTTCTCAAGATCCCTTCTTTTCGGATGCTTACTCTTCAAACCCTATTTTCTCTTTTATTATCCCAGGCTTTTCTGGTGTCCTTGGATCAGAAAGATGCTTACCTTCATATCCCTGTTCACCCTCTCTTCAAGAAGTTTTTATGTTTCTCTGTGTCTTCCTCTCATTTTCAGTTTTCTTCTTTGCTCTTTGGCCTCTCTACTTCCCCAAGGGTATTCACAAAATGCCTAGCTCCTGTGATTCCCTTCTACAGGCTCCAAGGCATTCAGACTTTTCCTTATCTAGATGACCTGTTGCTTCAGGCACCTTCTCCCAGCCAATTGTTGCTGAATCTGCAGTTCACCATCTCTCTTTTTCAAAGTCTGGGGTTTACTATCAACTTCGAAAAGTCCATCCTGACTGTCTGGCAGGATCATGTGCATCTGGGATGCAGGCTTCAGATGGTGCCAATGTTGGCCTCTCTTCCGCCTCCAAAGGTATTGTTGTTGACAGCCTTCTTTCAGTGTCTTTTTCCTCTGACTGCCATGCCAGCCAGGGAGTTTCTTCAGGCCCTAGGATTCATGGCCTCTTCTATTCCAATGCTTCCTCTTGCCAGACTGCACATGCAGAAACTTCACTGGTACCAGAAGTCAGTTTGACTGCAGCATTATTACTCTCTGAATTTTAGTGTATCTCTCCTTCCCTCTCTCAAGAAGGAATTTGAATGGTGGATTAGACAGTTCCCTCTCAACCAAAGGCAGCCCTTTCAGCCTCAATTCCCTTCTCAAGAGCTGTTCACTGATGCCTCAGACATGGGATCAGGGGGTTTCTCTTGGTCACCTGAAAGTTCAGGGTCTTTGGCCTTCCCATCAAAAATCAGACCATGTCAGCATCTAAGACATGAGGGCTCTTATTCTGGCTCTTCAGGTTTTTCACCCCATGATCTCTCCAGGCCCCTTGAAGGTGTACAAAGACAACACTACAGTGATGTGGTATGACAACAACCAAGGTGGCATGAGATCTTACCTCATCTGCAGGATGGCTCTTCAGGCTTGGTAAGTGCCTATCAGTTATCAGTTAACTCTTCAAGCAGTATGCATTCCTTCAGAGCACAATCTTTTGGTAGACTGTCTGAGCAGGTCCAAATCACAGGATCATGACTGGATGCTTCACAGAGAAGTGTTTCCGGACATTGTCCATCGGTGGGGTATTCCTCAGGTAATTCTTTTTGCCTCCCTTTTAAAAAGGCAGCTTCTTCTTTTCTGTTCCAGAGTACCATGCCATCTGGCCTGGAAGACAGATGTTGTTTTCTTCCCTTGGAAGGGGAGGTTTCTTTATGCTTTCCCTCCTCTTCCTCTACTTCCAAGAATCCTGCAAAAGATTCAGTTGGACAACCAAAAAATTCTTGCTAGTGATTCCTTTTTTGTGAGACAGCACTGGTTCCCCCTCTTAATGCATCTGGCCAGGAGAAATCATCACAGGTTACCTCACTGGTTGGATCTCCTCACACAGGACAAGGGGTCTCTCATCCATCCCAACTTGTCTACTCTGCAACTAACATTATGGGTGATAGGGTTATGATCCCTTACAGGCACCTTTTTTCTGAGGATGTGTGCAAGATTTTACAGGAGGCAAGGAAACCCTCAACCAGAAAATCTTATCTGTCTGAGTGGAAGATTTTCATTCTGGTACCATGCTCATAACCAGGACCCTTTTTTATTGGGGGTGCCTCTGATCATCTCTTATTTGGTGAACTGCTCCAGTCTGGCTTGGTCTAGTCTTTTGTGATGGCCCATTTGTCAGCCAATCCTGCTTGTCTTTCCTTGAATCCTCCTTTGACTTCTCATTTTGAAGTTAAGCAATTTCTTAAAGGTGTCCTCCAAGAAAGCCTATTCCTCCTTCTTGGGGCCTTAATTGTGTATTGGAAAAATTGACTCAGGCTCCTTTTGAGACTGCAGATTCTACTTCTTTGCAACATTGTACCTAGAAGACTGTTTTGTTACTGGTTCTTACTTCTGCTTGGAGGATTTCTGAGCTTCAGGCCTTCTGGCCATTCCTCTTTTATTGGTCTTTCACAAGGACAGGGTTTCCCTTCATCCTAGTTCTTCTTTTATGCCCAAGGTAGTTAGTGAGTTGTCCTTTTTTCCCTTCTCCTCAGTCTGCCACTGAGAGGGAATTGCATACCTTGGATTTTCACAGAGAGCTTAGGTACTATTTAGTTAAAACTAGGAATATTTGTAAGTCTGATCAATATTTTGTTTCCTTTCATCCCAGGTCTTTGGGTTTGGCTGTTTCTAAGCAAGCCATCTTCTCCTGGAAATGTAAGGCCATTTCCTTTTGTTATACTTTTCATGGTGAATCTATGTCTACTTCAGTTAGAGCTCATTCCACTAGGGCTTTTGGCTCTACTGATGTCTTCTTCAAGGGGTTGGACACCAATTCCATCCTTGAAGCTGCTACTTGGTCTTCAATGCATACCTTTACTAAGCATTATAAGTTGGATACAGTTTCTAGGGATAGAGCAAGTGGTTTTACTGAAACCATTTTATGTGGGTTTTCTGGGAGCTCTTCTCAGCCTTCTGTCTCCCATTCTGTTTCTTGAACTTTTTTACTCTCCCTTCTGTGACAAATACTGCAACAGTGATATAGAAGGACATAGTACAGTTGTGTAAAATCATACCCTAGCAGTAGATGTCCTTCTCTTCACTGTTGCAGTATTCATTCCCTCCTTCTAACCTTCTCTTGTTTATTCTGCATTTTTTCCTTCTGGATGTGCATGGACTCCTTTATCCTTTAATGATTGTTCTGTTCTGGGGCAAAAACGTTCTAGGTAGTTGCGTCTGTACATCCCTTTTATGCCCTGCGTTCTGTGCGGGAAGCATAAATGTGACATATGGAGCCGAGTTGTTGAATTTAATGGCAAGCTTTTTGAATTACTAGAGAGGGGTGAAAGATTGGGTTTTATTTTTTGTCAAGCGAGGATGTTAAAAAGTTATATGTATCCAAATCTTGTGAGTCAGTCTTTTATGCTATTCCTAAGCTGCATAAAGATCTTTCAAATCCTCCAGGTAGACCAATTGTCTCTGGGGTTCAGTCATTTTTGAACAACATTTGTAGTTTTTGGATTCTGTGTTTAAATAATTTTTGGTAAAAGTTCCAGCTCATGTTACAAATATTCAGTGTTTGTGTGAAATGGTAAGAACAATCAAATGGCAAAAGGACTATTATTGGGTTTCAGTGGACGTGAGTTCACTATATACCAACATACAGCTTAGATGGGGTTTGAATGCTATATGGAGTATGACGGGGGATGGTTCTCGCACTGCCTTTGTTGTCAGGCTGCCTGAATTTTGTTTGACCCACAATTATTTCAAGTTTAATAATGAGATGTCTCTCCAAAGGGGAGGTACAGCTATGGTTGCCTCATATGCATCTATATGGTTTTTTTTTTTTTGAGAAAAAGTTCATTTATTGGACTGAAGTTTATAGAAAACGTGATATTGTATAAACAATTTAGTGATGATTTGTTTTTATTTGCAAGGGACAACATTCAGATTTTGGAAAGTTTTTGGTGTAGTTAAATGGCAATGATTATGGTTTGAAGTTTTCTGTGGTGAAAGGTAATTCCTCAATCCAATTTTTGGATGTGGACTTTTATGTTGATAGTTTATTTAATATTCAATACAAGCCATTCAGAAAACCTACTGCAGTCAATAATTTTTTGCATGCAGAAAGTATGCATTCAATCATCTTATGGAATCATTACCCTATGGTGAACTAAAACGTATCACTCGCAATACTTCAGAAGGACGAGTATAAGGGTGAATATTTGTTGGACGTCAAGAGGAGATTGTCCAAGAGGGGTTATAGTGAGAAGGTCTTGGACAATGCCTTGAGATGCATTTATGAGGGTGAAAAGAATGCTTTTAGTGGTAGTGGTAAAGCTAAGCATGTTGAGGATGATATGAGTTGTGTACATTTAGGTAAAGATTTGTATTGTGTGTCTAAATATGTTTTCTGGGATAGTGAGAAATTTGATTTTGGAATTTTGGCATATTGCTTGATGAAATTGTGAGACATTTATTTCCTAAGTTTGTGAAATTTTCATATTGGAGATATTTGAATTTAAAAGAGCTTTTGAATATGCCATTGTATTATGTAACCCCTGAATTAGCAAGTTCATTTGCTTGTGGTTGTTGCAAAGAGTGAGGAAAAACTGAGGAACATTTCTGGTAGTAACTTCAATGGGAGGAAGTTTATTTCTACAGGAAGGTTCACTTGCAAATCTTGTGGGGTAGTTTATATAGTGGGATGTGGATGCAGTAATATCAAATGGTATATCGGACAAACTAAGAGGGCTGTCAAAGTTAGGAGTATGGAACATTTGGGTGATATTCAGAACAGAAATTGTAGGAGTCCTGTAGGGGAACATTTTAACAATGTGCATGATGGAAGTGATAGTTCATTCTTTTTTACTATCTTAGCCCAACCTGTGTTATATAGGGGAGGTGACATCAGTCGAAAATTAAATGAATTGGAGAGGAAATTAATTTTGAATTTTGGTACACTTCATCCAAGGGGTTTAAATTTGGAAATTAATGTAACTTAAATTACATTAAATAAAGTAAATTGCATTAAGTTTAGTATAGTTTAAATCATATTAGGTAACTAACAATGTAATTGCTAGTGGTTGTCATTATTGTAAGCTTATGTATCAGTATTTGTGATTTGCATTTTATATTAAATGATTTGTTTTAACAGGCATTGTGCACTATTTTATTATTTATTTATTTTATTTATTGACGTTTGGTAACTGGGAAAGTCCACTGGATCAGTGATCCATTTTCAGTGGAGGCCCGGGGAAAAAGCTCAGAATACAAGTTACAAAGAAATGGTGTATTGTATCAGCAAGTATATACAGTATATAAAAAAGCTGAAGAACAGTTGCAATGAGACAAAACATAATAATTATATAAGCTCACAATATACAATTACAAAGAATAGAGATATTCTATCATTTGCTATTTAGCATAAGATTTTAATGGAGTCATAATTATGGTGGAGTTCAACTAGTATATATTGTGAGGACATATTAAGCAAACAAGATATCTTTTAAGCTTGTATACTTGCCAAGCAATGGTCTGCCCAAGGTGGAACATCCCGTCTGTAACAAATACTGCAACAGTGAAGAGAAGGGTATCAGCTGTTATGGTAAGATTTTACATAACTGTACTTTCCTTCTGAGTTTCCCCCAATCATGTAGTATGTATTTTTATGCAAGCTTGCAAAAGGGGAAGAAACAAAGCATTTATTTTAAGCTTTTTATATTTTAAACCCAAAAAGCTGTTAAAAGGGGAAAAATGGATTTTTTTATGATAATCGATCTGCGAGGCTGCCCCCCTTACTGTTTGCACCCAGGGCAGATTGCATCCTCCCCCATTAGTTTATTAATTAGCCCACTTAACTTCCCCCAGTTAGTCTCTGGTTCTACTGATGTTTTTGTTAAGAACTCAGTAAATTTTGACTGCACAAAAGTTATTGAAATAGTAAGAGAGATTACATTTTATTTGCCTCGAAAATCAAAAAGTAATGACTCATTTATTGTAGAAAGAGCTGACTTCTTTTTATGCTTTTCAAGCACAGAAATTCCCAGGAACTTTTATATCAAAGTGCATAACTTTTATAATACAATAATTGTGATCGAAACTCTGAAATCCTAAAAGAATTTAACTGAGAAGAATTCAAACTAAGAATTCTAACATTCCTTTGAAAAATGTTATGCTTCTGTCCATGTTTTTACAATCTCAAGATCTCAGACCCGATTGAAGGCATATCTCTCAACTTCTTAGCACAAGAAATCTGGGTAAAGCCTAAAATAATGGGGGGACAAAAGCCTAAAATAGGGACAAATTTTAAATATTGCTCATAAACTTAGAAAGTTGCTAGAGTACTAGGATTTATGTTAGCATGCATTGTCTGAAGGAAGTCTGAAACTCAAATGTATGTCATTATTTAGTAACTTAAATCCTGAGTGATATGCCAGAAAACCACAAATGTTATGAGAAACAGACCAACTATATGAGGTAAAAATCAAGACATTCTGCAGAAATCTGTACAGTTGAGAGCTATGGTTGAAGGACTGAGTCTTGTGGCTGTGACATATTTTCAGTGAAATTTTAAGCATGATGAAATTTAATTCTATTGTATTCTAACAACAGTATGCTTAGAAGATTTTCTTTCTGAAACTGTTTGAGTCTTTCAGTATCTAACATATAAAACAAGATAGCAAATTTTCATTGCTTTAGCAGTACAGCAAAGACATCAATGGATATATTCATATTTTATTAAATAGTTGCTTTAAAATCCTCAAAACTAAGCTTAGTGTTACTTCTGCATTCATAATGAAACTTATATTAATACTTTAGAGGTTGCACATTTTAGGCTAATGCAATTAAGCCGAAGTTAGTTATGACAGAAGCCAGCTGTTTGGGCTAGGTAATAAGCCTGGGACATATGAAACCACAAGCTGAAAAATATGAAATAGTGCAAAATGTACCCATGCCAGCCACTAAAAAGCTAGTGAAAGACATTTTGGGCTTGACTTGCTACTAATGGAAAGGTGTTCCCGATTTTTCCACTATAAGCTTGACTACAAATGATCTGACTAAAGGTAAGACTGCACTGAGGGTGAAACGGACTAAAGTGGAATAAGCATTTAGGTATCTAAAGAAACGCTGCATGTAGAGTCCATGTCATAACTTCTTGTAACAATTCTTTGTACATACATATGCCACTGAGGTGTGCATAGGAACAGTCTTATCACAGGTTGTTTATGGGGGGAGTATCCTATTTGTTATATAAGCAGAAAGCTGAGTAATGTTGAAAAGTGATACCAATATATTGAAACAGAGGGAGAGAGTTTGTCATGATTATAGATCAAGTTCCCTTCAATGGATGTTTGATAAATGGACACCAGTAATTTAGTTCACTGGGCACTGTACCCCCTCAACTTTAAGATCTTACATCGGTCAGTTCTCAACCACACGAATACATATGGGCTTGTCTGGACATGTAGCCCTTCGGAGGAAGTTTGGACCACTGGCTGTACTCTGATAGAGTTCATGTAGCACAATGGTGGCTGGGTCTTTTAAGTGTGGAAACAATATGCAGAATAATGTTTTGGAGGAAGTTTGTAATTTGCTCCTACCATTTTCTAAAGATCTCCTTCCAGTTCTTTTATCTCTGTTACTATATCCACTTCTTCTAGTACAGTTGGTTTAGACTATGATTTCCATTTATTCTAGTAATTGTTTTTTTTTTTTTTTTTTTTTGGCAACCACCAGAATTAAACTCAGCAATGCCATACTTTGTCTAGGCAATTCTGATTCTGTATCACAGTTAAAAAAAATAATTTCCTTAGTTATACCAATTTGCTCACCCAGTATCTCTGATAGAGGAGTCTGCAGGCAATCTTTAAAGTCAATGCATTACACTCCCAAAAATATGTTCCCAATTGCTTCTTTTTCCCCATCACACCTACAACAGTTGCAGTCTACCTGAGGAAAATGTCTTTGTAGTCTGCTTGGGATATAAAATACCTATGCAAGCACTTCCAAAGATCATACATTTTCTAGACATTTTTTGCATATTTGGGAGCCATACATATATCCCCCAGTATTTCTTGAATTGTTTATCCAGTCTCTCTTCCCAATTCAGCATACCATATCTTGTCATTATCATTGCACATTCACATGTCCAGTGGTAGCTTGAACACCCAGTCAAGGGATCTCAATCTCTTTTGCAATATAAAAGAACATGTTGGAAGGATAGGTGTATATCACAAAGAATACCTCTTCTTTGGAACCATCTTCCACCCCACATAAAGCAGAGTACTTCTCTTGCTCTGTTCAAACATAATTTGGATGAATGGATTGGAAACTACACATTCATTCCTGGTTTAGCACCCAGGTGCCTTATGGATGGGGGCAACAAGTAAATGTTTCTACATATCCTTGCTCTGCCAACCTCTGAATTATTTGCATGCAAACTGTAAGGACTATAAACTACCAGCTAAGCTTCTTAAGGGGGTCTATATTACAATCTCAAAGTTACGGAACATCGAATACAATATGGTCAACACCATATTATCGAAGTTCCGTAACTTCGAAAATAAAAATTAAAATTAAAACTTCAAATGCTTACCCTAACAGGTTCAAGCAGGGGGGCAAGGTCCCTCTGCATCCCCCTAAACCCTGCTACTTAAATATACCAACTCCAAGATCGCACTTAATGTAGTATGATGCGGAAAGGAAAGATTCTCCTTTCCTGCACTGTAGCGAGATCTCGGAGTTGGTATATTTAAGTAGGGGGGTGGGGGGTGCAGGGGGGCTTGCTCCCTTCCTACACCCATTAGTTTTTTTTTTTTTGTTTGTTTTAATTTTTTATTATTAAATTTCGATTGTTCAATGGTGTGATGCTTAAAGTTTGATATTTATGCATTCGATCCATTAAACAGTCGAGATTATAATATAGACCCTCTTAAGGTCCTCACAGATCAATAGCCTAGTCTCTATGAACCATTGAAAAATATCTCTTTTTATGTAAGGATTCAAGGATAACTATAGTTTATTCCTGCCTATAGGTGTGTAAGGAGATTTCTGTAAATACTCTTTTCAATATCCAATCTGAATGTACTGTTAACAGGGGTTCCACTAAAAAGAAAAGACTATATATGTTCAATGTCCAATGTACTAATATCGTTAAGAATATCATAAGATGTTATTACAAGCTAGTCTGCAAGAGGGCATGGTCAAGTTGACTTTATCAGCATACCAAACAGCCACTTTTTTTTTTTCAATTTATAAATTCATATGTCTAATATCATGTGGTAACTTGTCCCATTTTCTCCCTTCCCTGTTCTCAGTTGTTTCCCTTCCTTTTTTATATAATATGTTTCACTAATAATGAGTATAATGTTATTTGTATCAGAGCTAAAGTTGGTATCGAAAGGGCTATCTAGAGTTGTCTCTATAAATTTGTCATGTAAACATGTATACATCCAAATCAAACCACTTTAACCAGACAAGAGTGTATGTAGAATATGTCCAAATGTTTTACTCTGTCTTCATATCTCAACCCCTTTACTGAAAAAAAATCTTGCAAATCCTTGAACTTTCTCTTATTTGCCTATTTCATATGCATTGTAGTGATAAAAGCCATTCCTATATTTCAGTATGGGCCTTAAATAGTGTAATGTTAGTATCACAGAAGGACTTCTTGATGAAGCAGATCGCAACATCAGTTCAAATTGTACCTTGCTACAGATCACCCACCATGTCCCAGGACTCCCATTCCGCATTTCCGGAAACACTGGGAAACATAAAGGTCCTACCAAACACTATCCAAACCTTAACTGGGAGAACTACCCAAGTACTAACTCCCTTGCCCAATATTTCCTAGAATTTATAAACTCAAACACCCTGGTTCAACTGGTCAACACTCCCACTAGAGGTGACAACATATTGGACCTGGTCATCACCAACATGCGCGACCGGTGTTCCATACCAGAGGTCAACCCCTCGCTGGTTGGATCTGACCGTAAACAAATCACGTTGGGTATCCACATTCAGCCCCCATCCCCGGACAAGAAAACCACCATGAAAAACTTTTCAAAAGCAAACTTCTCATTACTTAAGACCGAGGTGGAAAGTTTCAAAGCCCCCATGCTGAAGGATAATGCTGTCCAAGCTGCAAAATCCTTTACTAATGCATTCTACGGGCACCTACAAGAATGCATGGATCGTGCTATCCCAAGCAAAACCAAGACTCACTCCTCCAAGAAAAGGAAACCAGTCTGGTGGACTCCTGCCATAAACAAACTATACAATAGAAGGAGGAAACTAATACAGAAAAGAGTAAAATCCCAAGAAGGGATGACATCCCTGATCAGTATCAGCAAGAAACTACGATCCCTCATAAAATCATCCAAGGCGAGCTTTGAAAGAAAAATTGCCAAGGACTCCAACGATAACCACAAAGCATTCTTTAGCTATGTCAAGAATCTAAGTGGCAATGCTCAGATCTGCTTGGAGTTAGTGCAGAATGGCACAAAATAAACTGAACCAACCAATATCGCCAACAACCTGGCAGACAGGTTCAGCGCAAACTTCACCCCTCCTCTCACCCCCAAAAGGGCCCATAACCATACCAGAAGAATGTAGAGTCCCTGAAATCACTGACACTCAGGTTCAAACAGCCCTCTCCAAAGCCAAAAACACAGCATCAATGGGACCGAACGGTGTCCCAGGCTGCATCCTACATAAGCTCAAAGACGAACTAACCCCTCACCTAAACATACTGTTCAAACTCAGCCTCTCCACAGGCTACATACCCATAGAGTAGCACACAACAATGGTTATTCCACTCCACAAAGGTGAAGCTGCAGCAGACCCTGGGAACTATTGCCCTATAAGCCTGACTATCTTGGTCTGCAAGGCTATGGAGCGCATCATCATGGAACTCATTAACAGAGACATTGGGAACCTCCAAACACTGGACCCTACCCAGTTTGGCTTTGTTAAGGGCAGATCATGCCTCCTAAACCTGGTGGACTTCTTTGAGACAGTTACCAAGGCTATAGACAAGTGAAAGGTGGTGCACACAGCCTACCAAACCTCACTAAGGCCTTCAATGCCATTCCCCATTCTGGCATTATAAACAAGCTCACCAGCCTGAGCATAAACCCCTATGTCACAAGATGGGTTGTCATCTGGCTCACAGAAAGAACCCACATGGTGAGAGTTGCGGGAGCTAGGTCCGACTCTAAACCGGTTACAAGTGGCATTCCCCAGGGCTCAGTCCTAGGATCCCTCCTGTTCAGCATATACTTTTCAGAGATACAGGCAAGCACAGGAGGACTATGGCTGACCAAGACCACAGACGACTGCAAACTAGGGCTATAATTGACTCTCCGGCTGACACAGACATCCTCCAAAAGGGTCTCACTGAGATGGATACCTGGTGTCAAAATCATGACCTCAAGCTAAATGCCAAAAAAGTGTGTAGTCATCCCCTTTGGAAAAAACAAAGTACCCACAAATTACCACATAGGTGGTAGTCCCCTAAATATGGAAGATGTAATAAGGGATCTGGGCACCCAAGTAGATAGTAATCTCACTCTTGATGATCACATTGCCAAAGTGGTTAGAAAATCCTTCTACGTGGCCCACCTAATCACAAAAGGGTTTGCATCCAGATCAAAAGAGGTCATTGTGCCCCTCTACTCATCACTCATCAGACCCATCATAGAGTACAATGCCCCATTTGGGATGTACCTTACAAGACACCTGCAACAGCTGGAAAAACCACAGAAGTACCTCACCAAGAGGATCACTGGCCTCAAACAGATGCCCTATGCAGCTCGACTGAAGAAACTCCAGCTGTACTTGGTTGCATACCGCCTACTCAGAGGTGATCTCTGCCTGACATACAAGGCCATGTCCAACCCAGAATTGATGGGCATGCTCCACCTAAAGAAAACCTTATCCCCTCGAGTCACATGCTCTATGGATCTAAACCTCACCCCAACAATAAATAGGACATGCTGGAGGGATAGATTCCTGTCCCAGAGGCTTTCCATGCTTTGGAACAAGATCCCAGTCTACATTAGACAGAGCTCCTCACTAACACTCTTCAAAAGAAACCTTGACGAATGGATGGGAAGCAGAAAGTTTACCTCGGGGATCACTTCAGTGGCTGTGCTGGACAGAGGCACAGGGAACTAATCTAAGGGGGCATCAAAAGCCAGCACATTCTGGCTAGGCTTATAAATGCCTTTGGGCATATAGCCTAGTACGTTCCTATGAACTTCAGTCCTATAATACCATAACACTGTCTGAACTACTTACATCCACCAAATGACATGTCATAAGTTATCATAATGCCAGGGTCTTCATGTGCCTCACAAAGAGATAGAATCTCCTTATTTAAATCATAAGGATAGTTAACATTATCTTTACCCAGATGTAGTGCCTTGCATTTTTACATTTATGGCTGCATTGTTTAAAGTAAACTATTTATGTAAATTGTCAATATGATTTTGTAAGACTGCTTTGTGTTTTATTGAGTTCACCATGCCAGCAATGTCAACATAATTTGCAAACTCTGCTAGCCAGCATTTGTTACTAGTGGGTAATGTTGATAAAAAAAAAAAAATAAGTAAGGATTCAGTAGTGATCCTTGAGGCACCTCACTTAAAATAGGATAATGATTTGATTTAATGTTACCTGTTTTGACTAGAGACTTTCTTCATCAAGCCAGTTTGATATCCATCTAATAAAATGTCCACCAAAGTTCCACTATAACATGACACATATTAATCAAAAGACGGAGAACAGATTCAAACACTCTAGCTAGATATAAGTAGATTGTATAGACAGGGATACCATTGTCCACGAATCACTTCAGAGTGAAATGACATTATATCTGTGATGCAAGATTCTCCTATTGTAATGCCATACTAAAATATATCACTATAGCATTCTTGTTGATAATTAAAAATACATGTAACATTATCTTTTGAAATGTTTATTAAACTAATTGTCTCTAAGATACCCACATTTTGTCAATGCAAACTCCCTGGAACAGGCAGTCTGCACACTTTTGGAGCAGTGATTTTTTTTTTGTGTGGTTTTGGGTATTAGAGTTCGATTAAAGAGCATTCGCCCTTTTGGAGTTTCAGTCTTGCTGCACTATTATGCATTTCAGTATGCAGTCTTTCTGCCATTAGTATGTCACAACCAGCAAGATGTGCAACTGTTTCTGATTCTGTTCTACATTGTCTTTCTCTCCCATATGGTCAGTGGACTTTGTAAACCAACATGTATGTAGTCCACTATGATGGCCACCAATATTAGCCTTTTGCTTTTTTTTAAATTCGCCTCTCCTTAACCATTCCTGCATTAAATCCTGATCATGAGGTTCTTCCAGAAGCTTTCTATACTTGCAGCTATATTTATGCATTTCCCACATTTCTTTCCTTCTCATCTGATCCTTCACCTTATAGTCTTTCTTTTGTTTTTTGGCACATTCAGTTGCTGCCTGATTTTTGTCTACTTCTGGTTTGATTTCCATTCCCACTTAATGCCGATATGCTTCTGCTAAACTAACCAGTGACGTCAGCTTAGACTTAATCTCCTCATGTTTCAAAACTTTTACTACATTTTGGACTTGTGAGTTCAGTATATGTGTATGCAGTCTTACAATTACAGATCTACACATATCAGTTTCAAGGAGGCCATACCGTCTTCAGAATGAGGAATATATAGTCTTCGTATACACTGAGTTTTATAAATCATTTGATGAGCATGAAGCATCCTTCTTGTTTTCCTGTGTAATCTATCCAACACATTATGGGGCTTGTCAGTCACTCCAAAACTGTAAGGAAGAGCAAATTGATTTATAGCTTGGAACTTGTTCCTAGATGTCAACTCTGTTTTCAGTACTAATTTAGTCTTCCAAAATAGTCCTTACTTAGTTTTATTCACCATTTGTTCATGTTTTATTGTTGATCTTTCATCAGTTCCCAAATATTTATACAGTCCCTCTTACTCAAGCTTTTTATATCACATTCCTGTCCCAAACCGATGTTTTCTTTGTGCTGTAGCTTTCCTGCTTTAAAGGTTGCTTTTCCATATTTATCAAGATCAAATGATATTCTTATATCATCTGAAAAAGTTTTGACCACTTGCAGCTGTGCTTTCAGTTCCCCTCATCTGATGAATTGTATAGTTTTAAATCATCCACAAAAAGATGAGAAGTCTTTATACTTCATTGTTTTCTGGGACCCAAATTGTAACCATGACCCAATCTATTAAGTAGACAGCTTAATGGGTTAAGGGCAAGATAAAAGAGCAGCAATGACAAAGTGTCACCCTGGAATATCCCCCTTTTGATTTTTTATCCCAGGAATAATAATCTTCTCTTTATCATGGCTTAATTGCAAAGTGGTTTGCTGCTGTTTCAATGTCACTGTAATATAATCAGTCAGTGTAGGGTGTATCTCATGCATTTTTAAGCACTGTTTTATTCATGAATGTGAGATACTGTCAAATGCGTTTTTGTAGTCTATTCATGCCATACTTACATCCGTCCCCTTTTTACAGTTCTCCACTATGACTTTATTTAACAACAAATGATCCTTTGCTCCCTATGACTTTCTTTTATTACCCTTTTGTTCTATTTGCATGACTGAATTTTCTTTTAAGTTGCTATAAACTCTGTCCGCATCAATTCAAGTGTATAGTTTATATGTTGTCGGAAGACAAGTTATTAGTCTATAGTTTGTAGGATACCGTGGAGGTTTGCTCTTAAGTAGGAGTATTGTTTTTCCTGTTGTTAATAGAGCTGATGTCTGTTTGGGTACGTATATAATAGTTCTTACTGATGGCTAAATCTCCATGTAAAGATGTTAATAGTTTAGCCAGAAGTTAGGTACTGCATCTGGGCCTGGGGTTTTCCACTTAGGAGCTTTTCTTAACTTTGTTTCAATCTCTCTGACTGTTATTTCATCCCATTTCATATCCTGCACTTTTGAACGTCTTGTTCTTTCTTTTACTTCTTCTATCCATTTAGCATCTTTTATGTTCCACAGGATATTTATAGTTAGTTCTCCATAAAATATCCATTTCTTCCTTTTTTGGTTGTGTTTTAGTTCCTTTTTCCCTGTTTCCCAGTTCTCTGTAAAACGTTTATGGGTCATCAATAAATTGCTTATTTTGTACTTTTCCTTTATATTTATCTGTATGTCTTCTAAGTTTTTCTGCCTGTGCTGATATTTTTAGTTTATTAGTCGCAGTAGTGCACAATAGATCCTGATTTGTTTTGATACTGAGCATTGCTTTTATCACATCTATTTTTCTTGATCAGTTCCCTCTTCTGTACTCTTCTAACAGTGACACTTCTTGTCTTAATTGCTGTATAGTTTTCTCTATTTGATACTAACATGATGGTAATCAATTTCTCCCCTTGTTTTCCCTTACTGCCCTGTGTTTTTCTGGTAAGACTTTATCCATTATTAATTTAGCTGCACAGTAATATATCCTATTTACTTCTGTTATATAGGATGAATTTCTATGGGCAGTCCTAATTGATGTGCTCATTTGTTTTATCAAACTTCTAACTTTTTGGGTTTTATTGACTTTCTGTAGTCTATTTCTTTCATTGATCTTAATATGTCTGACCATCTCTATTAAATCAAACAACTCTTCTCTTAAATCATTTTCTTCTAAACTGAGGGTACATTCTGTGTTCTCCATTTTCTGCGGGCATTCAATAGAAAGTTCCAGAATAGTTTAGTGTAATTTCTTTTATTATTACTTTTTGTATTTTTTGAAATCTTTTCATTTGCACTGTGAAAATATTGTTTATAAATACTGTGTGCTACTTGTGGAGCTTTTCTCCCCGGGCCTCTACTGAAAATGGAAATACATCCAGATAGACTAGCCCGGTTAACAAATGTAAAGTAAATAAATAATAAACATCTTCCTGTGCTACATTCTCTTCAGTTTCATCCTGTGTCATCCATTGCTCTTTCATATGGATGCCTTTGCCTGTATTTCTCTTCAAATACCTTTGGGGCTGCCTTTTTTGTGTTTGTTAATTTGGCTTTCTCCTTTGCACAAAAATTGTACCATATCAGATCTGTCTTAATTTCCCATGCCCATATTTTTTTTTTATAACTTTCAAAAGTCTCTAGATTTTGTTCTTTATATTTTCACATTTCTTCAGTCACTTCTTTTTCCAAATGGCCCAAAGTTTTTTGGTCTATATATTGTTTTTCATAAACCTGTTGTATTAATTAACACACATTTTAATTTGAAGCTACTAACATTTTCTTTTCTTATAGAAGTATTTTTCTTTCCTCTAATTTCTCAGTCTTTTTGTACAGCTTCTGTCTGGAAATTCTGGCTTCTTGTATAATAGTAACAATACATAATTTCTTTCTTATCCTCTATAGGGCACTCTATCATCTTTATGGCTCTTTTTTGGCCTATGAGTTTTTGTGATTTTTGTGGAGTACTACTTCCTTCTACAACAGGGGGGCCATCCTCCCCTTAGGCCTGGCCTAGCCCCAATGTAGGAATGTTTCTGTGTCTTGAAGATTTTACACTACCATTTTTTTCAGTCATGGCACTAGTGTGCCTACCAGGATTGGGCACTTTTTAACCTGCGTGTTGTGGGCCCAGCTATCTTTTTTATTTTGTAACCTGCTTTTCTCCATGATATATGCTATATAAAATATAGTCTATATATCAGTGTCGACTTGTTGAGATTTTGTGAAAAACAGGGTCCACCTCGTGAAGGTACTCACCAAGATTTGAGGATGAATTCAACACTACCCTCCTTTCCTTGCCAACTTATCATCTCTCCATTCAGTCCCCTATCATTCTCCATTTGGACACCTCTTAAGTCGCTTGAAAAGTGACCTATCAGGCCCACTAGAATCTCTGTTCAGCCACAGCCTCAAGACAGGCTTTGTTCCTAGGGAATGGAGGACCGCAACTGTCATCTCTCTGCACAAAGGTGAACTATCAGCAGACCCAGGGAACTACAGATCCTTAAGTTTGTCTAGTCTTACATGCAAGGCCATGGAAAGAAATATCTTGGAGTTGATAAAGACAGAGGACCCATCCCAGTTCATTTTTGTCAAGGGCAGATAATGCCTACTAAATCTGCTGGGCTTCTTTGAGTAGGTCACTAGTGCCACAGAGCAGTGCATGCTGTGTAACTTGCCCTGCCATAGGTATTTGACACAGTACCTCACTCAGGTATTTTAGACAAACTCACAAATTTAGTTATAAATTCCTAAGTCACCCAATGGATAGCCAAATGCTTCATGGATAGGACACATGAAATTAGAGTGGAGGAAACCACCTCGGCCAAGATGCCTGTTACTAGTGCTGTCCCACAGGGGCTCAGTACTGGGACCTCTCCTCTTTGGAATATAGTTCTCTGAAGTCAAGGCAAATGCAGAGGGCCTTTGGCTAGCCAAAGTTGTTGATGACTGCAAGCTAGGTGCATTCATTGAAACCCTGAATGATATAGATATCCTGTAAGAGGGTCTGGCACAGACAAATAACTGGTGCCAGAACGATGGCCTAAAACTCATTTAAAAAAATGCATACTTATAGACTTTGGGTGCCTGACCATCCTTGCAAATTACAGTGTTGATAACACTCCCTAAAGAGTAGACTCTGTGGTGATGGACTTGGAAACTGAAGTTGAAAGTAACTAGATATTGATCACCATGTGTCAGTGGTGGTGAGAAAATCCTTCAACATGGCACAACTTATAAGGAAGGGTATGGCATCCTGATCTAAGGAAATCATAGTCTCACTCTACTCAGCCCTAATTAGACCAATAATCGAGTACAGTGTGCCTTTCAGTATGTACCTGACCAGATGTTTGCAGTAGCTTAAGCGGCCATAGAAGTTCCTTGCTAAAATAATACAGGGTGTAAATAACATGTCCTGTGCAGACCGACTCAAAGTCCTGTCCCTGTACTTGGTCTCCTACAAACTACTGAGGGATGATCTATGCCTAACCTACAAGGTCTCTGATCTAGCCCTGCTACACATTCAGAAAACAACCAGCACTAGAATTACCTGATCTAAGATCTAAATCATATCTGTGACATAAAGAAAACATTTTGGAGAGACAGGTATGTGTCTCAGAGATTATCCTTTCTCTGGAACAGACTCACCATTCATGTAAAGCAGAGCTCTTCCCTAAACTTATTCAAACTCAGTTTGGACCAATGGATGGGAACTGGCAAATTCAGCCCAGGCTTGTCAACTGTGTCCCTTATGGACAGGAGCAGCTTGTAGATGCCCTAAGGCACAAGCATATACCAAACCCATTCTAGTCTGTGGACACTGATAAGTGAGAAAACTGGGGCATGAATGGCTAGGCTTAAAAAAGGCTCTAGGTCCATTACACTAGTAACCACCTATGATCCTGTGATCCTATGTAGTTGTCTGCTAATTTCTAGCTCTGCTGCCCCATTTATAAACAGGAACTACATAAGTAATTTCCACTGATGTGGTGGCAAAACCAGCATTAAAGGTTTGTTGAAACAAGAAAGTCAGATATGCCCGGGAATTCATTAATGGTCCTAGCAAGCAACAATATGGCTCATACTAGAAAGGTCCTTCTACTGAGACTTATCTATTTTAGATTCAGAATTATGCTAGCTGCTGTGAGGTATTACCTTGTTATCAGATAATCTGCATGTCTCTTAAATCGCTGTTACTACCTTGATGTACAGATCATGGCTGATCTGCTTGTTGCAGTTGTAACCTGCTGCACATGTAGGTAGTGGCATCCCCTCTGTGACTCTAACTCGCACACACACACACACACACACACACACACACACACACACACACACACACACACACACACACACACACACACACACATCACAGTCCCTGTACTTGTCCCTATCCTATCTACTCTCCTGTGGTTTATTCCATCCATAATACTTACATGCTGTTATGGCATTAATGTTTTAGGCTGTAGTTGTCTAGTGTATTCCCCCACCCCCAGTCCCTGTTATGATGTTGGTGACATTATGACACTTCAAAGAGCCATCCCTGGTGGTCTAGTGGCTTCTACCCAACTCTACAATTTCAGTTATGATGATTTTGCCATTATGGCACTTTACAATGTAATCTCTAGTGTCCAGTGGTTCCCACTACTTCCCAATGCCATACTACTGCTGGTGCCTTTGTGGCAGTTTAGAGTATAAGCCCTGGTGTCTGGTGTTCCCCCATCCCTATTATGATGTTCTGTGCCTTAGGAAGTTTAAGGAGTATTCCTTGGTGACTAGTTTATCCTCCCCACTTGTCAGTCCCTGTAGCAGCTTTGGTACCAGTATGGCATGGTAAAGATGAATCCCTAGTATCTAGTGTATTTCCCCTCCCCTAGTCATTACTTTTATGTCAGTGCCATTATGGCAGTTTAAAATTAAGCCCTGGTGTCTAGTGGTTCCTCCCCGTCATGCTAATGTTCAGTGGATTAACATGATCAAATCTACCATAATGTGATAGGAATAGCTGTGCTGATCTGTACAGCTGAGCACTTTCTTGAATTGCTTGGCAGTTTAGATGCCTTCTTGGAGGCAGTTCTTGGGAGAGAACACATGGCCCCCTTGAAATGCCTCATTATCATTCAGTGCATCTGTGAGGCCAGACTTTTCTGGTGCTGCATGTCTTCATGTTGGAGGGCCCTGCAAGGGTGCTTGCTGAATCAGAGAAAAGTACAGCAACACGTACACCTCAAGGTTACAAACAAAGCTTTGATACACTCATAATTGTTTGACTCACAAGATTCAAATACACAATACTTTGAATCACAAAAATGTGAAGAAAAACAAAATCTACTTTTTATTGCAGGGGCAACCCCCCCCCCCCCACATTCTCCAGCACCCACTGCTAATTATATACCAACTCCAAGATCACAGTGCAGTGGGAAAAATGTAAATTCCTCAAACCCCACTGTGCCATGATCTGGACTGAAAAAAAAATGTATGTGCAATCAGCTGTACCAGCTTTTTTTTCACTTTAACAAGCTGACTTCTTGATGGATTGTAGGGATTGTATATATATATGTGTGTGTGTGTGTGTGTGTGTGTGTGTGTGTGTGTGTGTGTGTGTGTGTGTGTGTGTGTGTGTGTGTCCATAGGTTCATAGGTAGGTACTAGGCTGTCGGCCCGAGGGCCTACATAAGCCTAGCCAGCAAGATTCCCTGGCTTACGCCACCCAAGAATGTTATTTTCCTGGTGCCACTGTCAAGCAGAGACACAAAAGTGATCCCTGGGGTGTATTTCCTATTTCCCATCCACTCATCAAGAGTTTTCTTGAAGAGTGCTAATGAAGAACTTTGCTTGACATAGATGAGTAGTAGCCTGTTCCACAGTATGGGAAGTCTCTGGGACAGAAATCTATCCCTCCAGCATGTCCTGTTTATTGTGGTGACAAGGTTTAGGTCCCTAGAGCATGTAGTTTAGAGGGATTGGGATTTCTTTAGGTGTAGCATGTCCAACATCTCTGGGTTTGACATAGCTTTATATGTTAGGCAGAGATCACCTCGGAGCAGGCGATATGCTACGGAGTAAAGCTGGAGTTTTTTAAGACAGTCAGTGTAGGGCATTTGTTTGAGGCCAGTAATCCTTTTTGTGAGGTACTTCTGTGGCCTTTCCAGCTGCTGCAGATGTCTTGTGAAGTACATTCCAAAAGGGGTGTTGTACTCTATAATGGATCTGATGAGTGTCGAGTAGAGGGGAACAATGACCTCTTTTTTCCTGGATGAGAACCCTTTTATGATTAGGTGTGCCACGTAGAAGGACTTCCTGACTACTGAGGCGATGTGACTATCAAAGGACAGACTACTGTCCACCTGGGTCCCAAGGTCTCTTGTCACACATTCAGGGTTAAGTAGATTGCTGTCTATGTAGTAGTTCATGGGTACAGAGTTTTTACCAAAGGGGATGACAGTGCACTTTTTGGCATTGAGCTTGAGGCCATGGCTCTGACAGCAGGCATCTATCTCAGCGAGGCCCTTCTGCAGGACTTCCACATCATTTGGGGACTCGACTATGGCTCCTAGTTTGCAGTCATCTGCAAACTTCGTTAGCCAGAGGCCTTCTGTGTTAGCCTGTACTTCAGAGAATTAGATACCAAACAGGAGAGGTCCCAGGACTGAACCCTGTGGTACTCCACTTGTCACTGGTTTGAGGTCAGATTTGGAGTGTGCAACTTTTATTGTGTGGGTTCTGTCAGTGAGCCAGTTGGCAACGCATCTTGTGACGTCCACTTCCAAATCTCAAAATCTCTAAATTCAAAATACTGAAACCCAAATCTCTAAAGCTCAAAATACTGAAAATCAAAATACTGAAACTCAAAATATAAAAAAAAACACAGTACAGCAACACTAACTGGGTCTACTTCATAATCCCGAAATACAGAAATCTCGAATTTCAGCATTTTGAAACTATGAAGCCGAAACCTTACAATACCGAAACTTCACAAACCCGAAACCCCAAATCCTGAACACACAGCATACATCACACCACACATAAACCACAAAACAAATAAACACAGAAAAACAAAATACCAGACATGCAAATACCTACACTACACAAAAGCAGGGGGGCAAGCCCCCCTGCACCACCCATGTGGGGGGGCTGTGCCCTCACACACAACCTACTTATATATACTAACTCCAAGATCACACAAACAGTAAAAGACAGTACACTCACACCCAGACATTACACACACACACACACACACACAAACACCAACACATCCAACAATTACACACTTGTACCTTAACCTTCCTACCCTAACCCACACATACAACTTACAAACAATCTCACATACACTCAAACTCCCACTCAAAACCCTTATAAAACACTCACTTGCCTTACACTCCATGCAAATCCATACAGTACAGCGAACAACATCCAAAGCAAACACCGCATGTCACGTAATGTAAAGCCATAACCGGGAATTTGAGATATTAGAATTCCCGATTGTGCACTTTCCACATTTTAAAAATTCGCCTTTATGGTCTCGAAATGCTGAAATTCAAGATTTCAGCATTTTGAGATTATAAAGGGGAACCCACTAACTATATTGCAACAGAACTACAAACAAAAACATATTACTCTTCTCGAAGTATAGGCAGGGGTGTAAGCCCCCCTGGACCCCCCCAATGTAGGGGGCTGCACCCCCCCCCACACACACACACACACACACCCTGCTACTTAAATATATCAAGTCCGACATTGTACTTCACTAGACTAAAGTGCAATCTCGGAGTTGATATATTTAAGTAGCGGGGGGGGGGCATGCCCACCTGCTTATACTTGGAGAACAGTAATATAGTTTGTGTTTTATTTGTTTCTGTATGTACTTGTGCTGGAATATAGTAAGTGTTGGTATCTTGTGTGTTTTCAGCATTTTGAGCTTGAGATTTTGGTTTCAGTATTTTGAATTTAGAGATTTTGAGAATCAAGATTTAGAAGTAGACCCATATATATATATATATATATATATATATATATATATATATATATATATATATATATATGGTAAAACAGGTCCTGCTGACTGTAAAGCTGTGCTCAACCACAAACCAAGTAGTATGAACAAAAATGTAGAACACAGAACCACAGCAACCCAATAAAAAGCAGATGGCAAAGAGCAGTGTAAAATCCAAATAAACTTTTATTCGAACACAGCTGAGTGCTTTTGCGATAAAATCGCTTCTTCAGACCATACAAAAAATCTGCAGCATCTCAAATATTTAAAATGAAATCAATTAAATACCTACCAATAAAACACATTCAAGTACAATAGCTATAAAAATTTTAAGGTACAGCTTTCTTTTAAGACAGAAACCATAAAAGGCTATTGTCCTAAAAACACACATAGCAGTGTACTTATTTAGGAAGCTTTCTTTCTTTCAGAACTGGCTTAAGAGGTACTGATTCATTCAAACCTGAACCTCTATGTGCTGATAGTTTAAGAATCCATTTGTGACATTAGTTATATATCACCCAACCTAAAACTTTCATAAATTACTTCTACTGCCATAAACTTAAACCAGTGGTTAATAATGATCTCTAATTCATTCCTTAAGTCGCCTATTAGTTTTTCCTATATAAAATTTTGAACAAATCACACACTGTGCTAAGTTTTTAGTGTCACAATTAGCTTTAACTTTAAAGACATAATGATTATCATTGTCTGGTTGTATAAATGTATTGGATACATCAACATATTTACATAAAGTACATTTACCACAGGTAGAGGTACCAAAACTAGTTGTTCTAATACTAGGTTGCTGTAGTTTACTTGTATTAAGGAAACAAAGCTGTCTTTTCAATGATTTTTTATTTTTATAAACAAAGTTTGGGGCTGCAATAACAAACTCACATAGAATAGGGTCAGAAGATAAAATATGCCAATTTTTTTGTAATAATATGTTTTATGTCTATACTGTCAGTACTAAAAGTCATACAATAAGCTACATTGCTATAACTATTATTATGGGCAGCCTTTCTTTTGAAGTTAGTAAAGCATGTGAAAAGGTCAAGTTAGACAAAGTAGTGGACGCCCATTTTTTTCACATAAAGAAATCATAAGAAAGACAGCCCATAATAATACATTGATGTATCCAATACATTTACACAACCAGACAATGGTAATCATTATGTCTTTAAAGTTAAAGCTAACTGTGACACTAAAAACTTAGTTTATTTAGCACAGTGTGGGACTTGTTCAAAATTTGATATAGGAAAAACTAATAGGCAACTTAAGGAATGAATTAAAGACCATTATTACTATGCCAATAAGAGCCATAGTTATAGCACCTTAGCTAAACATATACTAGAGAATGTCAAGCATTGGGTGATGATGGGTGATGAATCTATCCCTCATTAATAGCGTGTAATATAGTTAAGTCTCCCGCCTTGTTGACTCCTGGCGGATCTATTTTTTTGAGGATCTAGATTTTTCAAATCTGGGTTTGACATGCATTGTATGTTAGAGGCAAAGGTCACCTTGAGCAGCAAAGCTCGAGTGATAAGCTGGGAGTCTTCAGTGTCGGGGCAGCATGGGACAGATGTTTGGGACAGATTTATCCTTTCCTTTTGGAACTTTGGTGAGGAACTTTCTCCAGCTGCTCCAGCAGCATCATATTCAGATACACCAATTGTACTCAACATGGGCATTGGTCTGATGGGATATCTGTGTCAGATGTGTTTTTCTTCTATGCGCAGTTTTGCAGTCATCTTTTCAATGATACCCGAGGGGGTATTGTATCAGAAGGCCTTACAGATCGAGGCTAACCATTGGTTTAAGTTTATGGTTGTAGAAGTAATTTATGAAAGTTTTAGGTTGGGTGATATAACTAATGTCACATAAGAGAAAGAATTAAGATGGATTCTTAAACTTTCATTACATAGAGGTACAGGTTTGAATGAATCAGTATCTCTTAAGCCAGTTCTGAAAGAAAGAAAGCTTCTTAAATAAGTATACTGCTATGAGTGTTTTTATGGCAATAGCCTTTTATGATTTCTATCTTAAAAAAAAGCTGTACCTTTAAATTTTTATGGCCACTGTACTTGAATGAGTTTTATTAGTAGATATTTAATTGATTGCATTTTAAATATTTGAGATGCTGCTGATTTTTTGTATGGTCTGAAGAAGCGATTTTATTACAAAAGCACTCACCTGTGTTTGAATAAAAGTCTATTTGGATTTTACATGCCATCTGCTTTTAATGGTTTGCTGTGATGCTGTGTTCTACATTTTTGTTCATATATATATATATATATATATATATATATATATATATGTGTGTGTGTGTGTGTGTGTGTGAAATGAATATGACTAAGGTAGGTAGCTGCAATTTATGTTTTTTATTTTATACATTTGTTAATGATGTAAGCTCACAAGCATCCTTTTTACGGGCAACCAGAGAGCACTCTCTGGTGAAGTGATCCTCTCAGATTGAAACAATAGGTAAATGGAGGTAGAATTAATTAAGCCCTTTACCTTGGACTACTGGAATCAGCTCATTAACAGCCCAAAGCCTTAGTCCTCTACTCTCATTGCCAGATATGTTCATAGTACCACCAACCAAGAATCTAGTATATTGCTTACCCATGCATTTCTTGGATGAAGAGAATTCCTTTTTTGTTACTTGTTGAAATCATTCACTTTTTGGATATCCTGAATACATAATCATTCATTCATTCATTCATTCATTCATTCATTCATTCATTCAGTCATTCTTCCATTACCCATATAATTTATCCACTTTCATAATGGTGGAAGTTATCCTGAACAGGGTCCATCCTAACATATTATGCACACACACTCACCATTCTCACATGACATGCACATCTATGCCTATTATGAAGTAGCACCAGGTCACCTGCAGCCTCTCTTTGGGAGAAAACTGGAGCCCTGACTAAAATCCCACAGGGATAGAGATAGAATGTATGGACTCTGCACAGAAGGTTTTCTAGCCAGGAAACAAATTGGGAAACCAATTGTGATGCATGTTCCATTTTATTATACAGCTGCATATATTGGCTTGGGGGTGGTAAAGTGCAGTATGTGGATGGGGAGGACCTTGAATCATGTATGCAGTTTGTTTTAAAGCTGCAGTTGTGGTCTGTGGTGTTGCAGTTTTATTCCAGTTCATTGGGTTGTGGGACTTGAATGTATTTCACTTCACTGCTGCAGCTGGAAGAACAGTTTTATTGTGGGTCAGTAATGGCTGCCAAAAAAGAAATGTCTTTCTGACAGATGTCACAAGTTGTAGAATTAGTAGAGGACTGGCACACTCTACAGTCATAATGAACAGATTTTCCTTTAGATCAATGATTGCATTATAGCACTAGAACATCATATGTGTATTCAGTGAGCTGACAATAGAACTGGAGCAGTCAGTGAGCATCACTGAGATCTGATCTTAAATTGCTGCTGATGACTGCAAGTTTGTTCAGAGGTTAATACAGCCCTGGTACTACTGATAGCCACAATAAATAATCTATTTTATTTACACTTTGTTGGCTAGGTTAGTCCCCTAGGCTACTGACTCTTTTCAGGGGAGACTTGAGGTAGTATGTGTACTACTGGGGGAAAGATAGCCAGGGCAATAGGGAACTTATCCTACTCTTTTTGGTTGATACTGTAAATCTTTTACATCCACCTGAGTTATCACCACCTCAGACAGATGGGACCTCAGGAGAACATCTCATTCAAAGTAGCTCAGCACCCCTCTAATGCTGCATTGAAGTGTCAAAATCCAATCACCTGGTGCTGGAATAGGTACCACAACCAGTTTCAGCACCAAAGGTGAGTTTGTTACCTGTTGCTCTACCGACAGTGACATGCAGTATCTTGCATGCCATGTGCATGCAGTTCAGCACAAGATTGTGTACTCATTATGTAGAGGTTATCAAACAGAACAAGAGATGATAAACAGGAAAACAGGCAGTAGTTAAAGTATGGCACTGTGCACTGTGCAGGTATAACTCACTTGTTTATGAAACCTTAGAGAATATGAGTTACACCTGTATGTGAAGTCTGTATCTGAAGTCCTCTTGTTTTGTCCATTGTCTCAAAGTCAGGCTCTGATTGCATTTTCCTACAGTATCTCAAAATAAGAAAAACAAGGAAAGGACTTGTAGGGGAGTGCATCTGTTATGGTATATTATTTGGCAGGGTAGTATTGGCACTTTCAAATCATGCTGGGACAATGTTACTTTTAAAGAATTTCTACTTGCAGAGCCTCTTGACCTCATTCATCTTTACTTAACATCATTTATTTATTTATTTGTTTGTTTGTTTATTCGTTTATTTCCATTTGCTGATTGGGAATAATCCAACTGAGCTAAAAGACAAGTTTCAGTATTTTCAGTGAGAGAGAAGCTCCACATTTGTACAAGAGAGGTAACAAAACATTAACTGTATATAGACACTCTTTTTTTTTTCCTCAAAATTTTTTTATTTTTCAAATTAAGTTGAATAAATTCCATAGTATTTGTATATAACATCTTAATAACTATGTACACTGTTTACATTAGCCTGACAGTATAACAGAGCTCAGTATATACAATTATTTTATAGGTATAACAATCCAGTTATCAGAGTGTATCTGTTCAGTTATTGTAAAGTGTCAATCAATGATAAGACTTTTTCCATGGATTGTTAATAAATGGCTTAAGATGAATCCTTAATTCTTTAATTTTAATTTCCAACAATGCTGTGGTCTTCAGTAGGCTGTAGAATTCTTCCAATGTCGGTATGCAAAAGTTTGCAAAATCTAAAAAATAATTACATAAATAAGCAAGACATATACAATTAATAACTAAATATTAAAACAAATGTATAAAAAAATAATATTTTGTGTGTGCAAAAATACAAATACAATATATCACAAGCACTACATCCATAATTATAAAATCTCTATCAAGAAATATGTGTATATATATGTAACCATGCAATTGTATATGTCCTGCTTACTTATGTATTTTTTTTTAGATTTTGCAAACTTGTTTAGATAGAAAAATGTGTATGTCACTTTTAGGAAGGGGAGTCTGTTTTTTGAATTGATTAAATATTTATGAGTTGGGTTAAGTGATTTGATGGACAGTATGCTTTTTTTAAATATAAATGAAGTGATGTACTTATTAACTCTGAAGAAGCCATTTGTTAATGGCGAAAGTGCTTAGTTTTTAAGAGTATTTTATTAAAGAAGTGGAATTCTTTGTCTGTTTGTTTTTTGTCATTTCTTACTAGTTTTACCCATATTGGTTATAGTTTTATTTAAGTTTAGTAATTCTATCTGAAGTTAAGAATGCTCTGTGCAAGCATTTCCAATTAAAAACTTTCCAGTATTGTGTAAAGGATGTATGCTTTATTGATAATAAAATATTTGATTTAATTTCTTCAGTTAGCTGTAATGAGTGCCCTTTTGTTGTATAATTCCAATATGAGGATTTGGGTGTTGTTTTATAATTTATCAATATGCTGTAAAATTTCAAAATACTATTTCCTATGTCATAATCATTATATATGATTTCATATAGGTATTTTGTAAGTTTAGGTATTTTTTTAAATGAAGAATTACTAATTATTCTGCATAAATCTTGTGAATATGTCAGAATGCTTTGCATAGTTAGCCAGTCTCAATCTTGTTGTGGAATTTTGTATGTTGTTTCTATTGTTTGCATATATTTTAGTTCTTTGATGCATTGAAACCAACAAACAAATCCTTTCTGTTCCCAGGAATTAATTATTTCTCCGTATATTTTATGTGGATAGCTCTTTGTAACTATGAATGGTGTTAAAAGATCAAACCAGATTTTTAAATCTATATTTGCATTAACAATTTTCTTAAATGAGTCAATGCAATTTATCATACGAGTTTTAGTAGGCTTAGTTATGTTATATTGCATACTAATACATAATATGTGCCATGGCATATTGTTTTTATCTGTTATTTGAAAAGTTTTTTGTAAATCAAATTCATTTATTGATATTACAGTTAATAATTCTTTCCAATTTGCAGAATAATTTGGACTTATCCAATCTGAAATTGTTTTAGATATTGATGCTTTTATATACGTTTCTATATCAGGAATCCTCCCTGTTTCCATTGTCTGATATGATGTATTAAAGCTATTCTGTTTCTTTTGGGAAACCATAAAACTTTTATTAGGCATAAGTTTATTTCTTTGAGTGTATTCCTTTCTGGTAACAGTTGTATTTCCAAAGCTATATATAGAATCTTGGGTAGCAAAACAATTTTTATTAACTGTAGTCTATCTTCAAATGTTAATATTATTTTGGTCCACTTTTCCACAGAGATTGTAATTGTATTGATGATATTATTGTAGATTTTTGAGACTAATTCATTATTATCCTTGCATAACTCAATTCCTAGATATTTTAAGGTAGATTCTTGTTTCCCTATAATGTGATTCCCCTTCGTCTGCAATTCTTTTTTTATTTGAAAATAAAAATTTTGATTTTGATTTATTGAAATGGAGTTCTGAAGTCCTGTAAAATGTGTCAATTAAAATATCTAATTCTTCTAATATCTCTTTTGTATTGGATACTGTTAATAATACGTCATCAGCAAAGAGCATTACTTTAGAATTTTATTGTTCATAAACATCTACTCCTTTGATTTTTGCATTGTTACGTATTGAATCTGCCAATATTTCAATAGCCAAAGCAAATAGAATCAGTGACATGGGAGATGTTGTTTAGTACCCTTTGTTATATGTATAGATTCAGAGGTGAAAGGACCTAGCTTAACATATGCTAAATTATTTGTATATGTATTCTTTTGTAGATGAACAAAGGAAGGAGGAAATTCAAATAACACCAGAATTTTGAATAAATAGTCCCAATTTAGGAAATCAGAGGCTTTCTCTATATCTAAGCCAATTATGAGTGTTTCTTTATTTTCTTTATTAACATAATCTATAAGAGAAATTATCCTTTTAATATTGTCATGTGTGTGTCTATGATATATAAATCCAGTTTGATCATTATGTATTGTTTTGGATAGTGGTATTTTCATTCTGTTAGTTAATAGTGTCATAAATATTTTATAGTCATTATTTAATAATGCCACAGTGGTGCAACGGTTAGCGTTGTTGCCTCACAGCAAGAGGTTCTCCCATTCGATTCTCAGCTGGAGTGCCTTCTGTGTGGAGTCTGCATGTTCTCCTTGTGGTCGTGTGACATGTAAAGACATGCACATAGGTGTGTTCGTGAATGGGTGTGCCTACTTTGGAGGTTGGGCATCAGGCTGGCAACTCGGCACCATAAAAATCCACTGCCAATCATTAGCAGACCGGAGTTCCGCTGTGGCGACCCCTGACCAGAAAAAGCTGACAGACATTACTATTTAATAATGATATAGGTCTATATGAAGTACAGAGGTTTGGGGATTTCTTTTCCTTTAGGATTGGTGTGATTAAGGAATATCTCCAAGAGGGTGGTATTAAAGCTTGGGACTGAATTTCTAATAGAGTTTTATGGAAAAGTGATAGTATCTTTGAAGGAAAAAGTTTATATAGTTCCATAATTATGCCATCTATACCTGGAGCTTTATTATTTTTACCCTCTTTTATTGTATCTGTAATTTCTTTGTAGGATGTGGGTGCTTGCAGATCTAGTTTTAATTTTTCTAGTTTTTTTATAATATAACATTTTTCATCTAGATTTAATTTCTCAATATGTATATTTTCTTTTTGGAAATGTTCCATATAGTGATTTATATAGGCATCAAGAATGTTACCTATATCCAAGACATTTTTCCCTTTCTTTTCATGGAAGATACTTTTAATGTTATTAGCTTTTGATTGTATTTTGATTCTTATGGATACATTTTGTAGAAATTTGGGAGAATTGGCCAAGGTATTAATTTTTAATTTTTCTAAAGCTAAACAAACTAGTTTTATGTGTTAGAATTCTGTTGTATTTATTGTTTAATACTTCTAATTTCTTTTTCATCTCCAAATGATTTTGATTTTTTTTACTGACAAAAGTTGGGATTGTAGGTCTAATAATTCAGAATCCCATTCTCAGATTTTTTTATACCAAGTTAGGGTTTTACCATATATGTAAGCTTTTAATGAGTCCCATATCATTATTTTATTTATCTCTGTGGTGTAATTAATATCTAAGAAGAACTGTAATTTAGATAATAAACAGGGTTTGAACTCTTTAATTTTAGTTATATATGATGGAATGCTGGAGTTAAAGATTAATGGTCTGTACCCATTTTGAAGTTTTAGTATCAATGAACCGTGGTCTGAAAAGGGGCAGGGAGTGATTGAGAAATTAATGATTTTAGAGTGTAAGTCATGGGCAGCAAATATTTTATCTATTCTAGTTTGGGTATCAAATCTGTGATCTTGATGGGAAAACAACAAAGATTTATCTTCTTTAAATTTGAAAGTATTTACAAGATGAAATGATTCTACCTTCTTGTTTAAAGCTTTTGATACATCAGATGTAAGCAGTGGTCTTTTATTTGTAGTTTCAGAAATATTAAATACACAGTTAAAATCTCCTCCTAATATTAAGTTGCTTTATAATTATTGGAAATGAAATCCAAGTGTTTTTATCAATTCCTGATCCAATGCCTGGAAACCAGTATAGATTAGCTAGGGTCCATATTCTGTTATTATAGTTAACTATTACTAATGCCATAAAGCCTTCTTTATCTTCATACTTATAAATTATTTCTGGGTTAATCACATTTGTTTTCCATAAAAGTGTTACCCCTTTTGCCTTTGTCTTATAAGTGGATTGTGCCAATATCATATATTCCTTAGGATTCCATTTGAATTGTCATTTGTTTTGAAATGAGTTTCTTGAAGGAAGACAATTTGTGCTTTGTTCAGTTTTAAATATTTCAGTAGATTTGATCTCTTGCTAGGATTGTTTAAGCCATTGGTATTTAAAGATAATAAAGTTAAATTCATCTTAGGTTATTTAGACTATATATTTTTGTTTTATTGTGACTATTAAACATTTTCCTCTGATAGCTATAAAGTATATGTCTGAGCTTTTAAAGGAAATTATCAGTTTTATACTTTGAGTGTTTGCCAATAAAGTAATGTTTTCATCAGGCATACTAAAAATGTTTTTGTGAAATAACAAATTTAAACTAATAAATGTTAACAAAACTAAAATCTGCTCTAGCCATGGAATGAACATCATTCTTAATCTGATGGATAAACCTAAGTCCATCAGATTATCACTCATACCTTGACAATCCAGAACATCTGAGCTCCATAAATTGAATTATTTTATGGAGAATATTTGTAATAGGAATAAGCAATATTTATATTATTTAGAACGGATATAGTACTATTGTAGATTAGACACAATTCTAATATAATATAAATGTCTACTTATTGTATAAGCAATTGATATTTACATGAAAGATAGATGACAATCAATTCAATCATAGTAAAGTAGGATGTATCATATATAAAACCTCAGTAAAAGATTATAGCACACAGTTATTTAACATATTCATCCTTCTTGATGGTCTTTCAAAACTTATTACTTAACATAAATAGATGGTAATAATATTTATATCTAATGTTTGTAATACAATGTGTTTTACTAGATATATCAGAAGTTATATTTCATTGTTTGCCAGCATTTAAGTAATCACTTTGTTTGTTGCTAACTTACTTAAAGCATCAAGTTTGTTTTATGTGAACATTGATGAAGGTTAGTGCATTTTAATTATCAGTGCATCCCTCTTCTTCCCATTTCCTAAACATAAAGATTTTCATATCTGTCATTTCCTATTATAAAATGAGTGAAATTATAGGCTAAAAACAACAAATTCACTTACTGTGATTAATGGTCAAATGTTCCTGTTGTATATTCATAAATTGCCATGTTATGGCATATACTGAAAGTTTTTAGATTTAAATGGCAACATTCTATTTTGTATAACCAGTAAAGGTTAAACTGAGTGATTATTGTCAATTTAATACTATTTGTTCAGAATGTGATTGTTACATTCTGTGACATTCCAAGTTTAGGCTTCTGTTGTTTCCCTTGAACAACTTTGTCAGTTTGATGTCATGTCTAAAACATTATTTACCTTGGTAACAGCTTAAGTATTATGTATTGTCAAGATGTATTACAAAACCACAATTCAAGTTAAAGCAATTATATGACTTATGTACATGTACTTATATGAGAAAATCATCATGCTTCCCCTTGATGTTCAATATAGTGTATATCATTTATGACAAGTTAAAACAGTAGTGTTATTATACACAAGCCCATGTTATTAAACTGTCTATTGTCAATTTAATACTATTTGTTCAGAATATGATTGTTACATTCTGTGACATTTCAAGTGCAGGCATCTATTGTTTCTGTTGAACAAGTTTGTCAGTTTGATGTCATGTATAAAACATTAGTTACCTTGGTAACTGCTTAAGTATTATATATGGTCAAGATGGGTTACAAAAACTACAATTCAAGTTAAAGCAATTAAATGACTTATTATACATATTTACGTATATAAGAAAATCATCATGCTTCCCCTTGATGTTCAATGTAGTGTATATCATTTATGACAAGTTAAGATAGTAGTGTTATTATACACAAGCCCATGTTATTAAATCCTGTCTTTAATATCTAAATTCAGCAGACCGCTTTATCTTATATGACAATTATATATTTTATGTCTAGATTTACTAAAATTATACATTACATAACTATTGTGTTTGTGTTTTTTTTTTGGCTGTTGCTTAGTTATTTGAGAGACCACAAGCTGTAATGTGTATTCTTATTATTAGCTCCTTCCAAGCATGTTTATACAGTCCATAGACTTTAAATTATGAGACCCTTCTAGTTTCTTATTTGTTATAAGTATATTTCCATCCTTACCTACACACATATTAACACTTCAAGCATGGGCAACTATGCCCATCCAGTTTTGCCAGAATACCATTCACTACTTCATGTGGTGTGTTTCCAAGCTGTTCTTAAAATATCCAAACCAATATTTGTTCTGTTCCATTTCACCAGCCTGTTCCATGCAGTGGCCACTCTGCCAGTGAACCACTCAACAGACCTTCCATTCCCACATATATTTCCATGAAGGAAATCTAATGACTCTCTAGCACTTCCCGGCAATCCCAAACAACCTGGAATTAGCTATCCCCATATGCCCAACATGTCCGAGCAAGCTCACATCCCAGACCACTGCAAAGGGTGCTGCACAAGACCAAGTGCTCTTAGTCTTTCACAATAACTTAGACTTCCACTCTTATGTAAGTCCTTAATGTGTTTGGATCAAAATACATTTTAAATATAAAATTCCCTTATTATTTTTTATTTTTATTTTTTTTATCAAGAATCAACGTAATGAGCTAAACGAAGTGTTGGGAGACTATCAATATGTGTGCATGTGGTTTAAAACAGCCCTTTTATTTTATATATATATATATATATTTTTTTTTTTTTTTTTAAACCAAAAATGTCATTGACGAGAATCATCTCAGAGCCTCCTCAGAGCCATTAAGCATTATTGTCACTCTCTCTCCATTACCATAGCAACCTGGGAGTATCTGTTTCTGTTAGTGTGTCTGTGTACTGCATACCAGAGGCTTGCGATGCTCCTGAAGCAAAGCTTCACTTCACTGCAACTTCAAGCCTAAATTCCCTCCATTTCAACGAGGCAGCAGCCAGGTAAAGAAGAGACACCAAACAGATCAAAAAAAAAAAAAACTCCCAACAAGCCACCACAATAACAGACAACACACTCCTCCAGCCCTCCCACATCTCACTTAGCAGATGTACAAACAAACCATTCTCTGCCAAAATATCCCAAATCACAGTTCTATCCACTCCCTTCCCCCGGATCCAAGCTAAAACACCAAATGTCTTTTCCTAATACACAAGCATCAGTAATCCTCAATCACAAGCCACAACCCACAGCTTCCCGGAGATGAAAATGGCAACATATAACAGCTGCCAGACACAGCTGCATCCGCATACACCATGACAGGCTTACTCAAACAGCACTTGAAGCTATGATACCTGCCTTAATTGATATTAATTATGTTTAGACAGAATAATAGTGACATTTGTACTAGCTGTCAGGCACGGCTGCATCCACGCATACCATAGCAGGATTGATTAAACAGCACTCAAAGCTATGATATCTGCCATAATTGATATTAACTATGTTAAGACAGAATAATAATGACATTTGTACTAGCTGCTAGACACACACACCATATCAGGATTGATCAAACAGCACTTGTAGCTGTGATACCTGCCATAATTGATAATAACCATATTTAGAGAGAATAATGATGACATTTGTACTAAGAGCTTGCTACTATTATTTAACCAGGATATACATGACATTTCTAAATCATATTTTAACTGAAGAAGGTATTAGTCTCCATGACAGAATTTGTTTTTCAAAACACTCTATCGTTACTGCTATTATATATATATATATATATATATATATATATATATATATGATGTTAATTTGTTACATTTGAGTCTGAACTCTGATGAATGGTACCTTGTCAAATTAGTAAATTAATTACTTAAATTATTATAAGTAAAATCAATGAAAAATGCACAATAAAGTATTCATTGAGATCAAGTAGGGGAAGAGAAACGTCTATGTTTGTATTATATGTTGCTTTGTTCGGCTTATATATAATGTAAATAGTAACCCATCTTGACCTACCGTTGTTTGTGAAGAATTATTGGACTCTCTGAACATTCTGAATAAATCATTACTGTTTCGCAGTTGTTTAAGAATCCCTCCTTTTTTAAATAAAAACAGATGACAAGTAATGTACCATATCAGTTGATACTTTGAGAGATGTAGTTGTAAGAGTTATTTTTTGGGACAGCTATCTTGTAATCATTTTTTTTGTTTCTTCTTTCTCGCATTAGTCCAAGGATTTGTTTCTTTTATTTTTTTAAGAGTAGGGGCCATTCATTCCATTTCATCTGGGATAGACACTATGTTGTTGTTTTTGATGAATATAGTAGCTTCTTCTAAGTCATTAAAGGTTCTCATCTCATTGGCAAAAGTATTTTTATCTTGGCTGGAAAGGCCAGCTGTGCTTTCATGTTGTTTTGTTTCAACAGTTTTATTATTGCCCAGACTTTTTCCTTTGTTCTAGTATTCTGGAAGAATAATCATTGTCAAACTTTATCAGGCTTTGATTGTATTTTAAGGGTGATTCTCCAAGCAGATTTTAATATTAGTTCCTTGTCCAGAAATGAAAGGCATTTTATAACTATGGATCTAGGTGGAATATTTGTTGAGTTAGAAGCAGGTTTCCTCAGTGCTCTATGTGCCCTTTCAATTCAAAATGAAAGTCCCTCTTTCAATTCTAAAAATTCAGGAATCCAGGTTGTTAAGAATGAAATAATGTCTTCTCCTTCAGTGTTTTCAGGTAGACCAAAGATCTTTATGTTGTTTCTCCTTTCCCTGTTTTCTAAGTCATCTATTTTGTTAAACAGCCATCTATTCTGTTTAAGCAGAAATTCTTTTTGGAATTCTTCCACTTTGAGTCTCTCTTCAGTGTAATTTAGAGAAGTCTTTATAGTTGTTATTTTTGTATAGTGTTGCTGTAGTGGTTCCATAAGAAAATCAGTCTGTTTTTGAGAATTTAATTTGAGGTTTTCTAAGTCATTTTTAAAGCCATCCATCTTCAAAGATAGTTCCTGTAAGGCAGATGTCATCAATTGCAGTTCTTTTTTTCAAAGCAGCATCTGGATGAGAATTCCGTGAGTTGTTCATATTCAGTGACTCAATATATCTCCAAGTTACTTGACAGGACAATTTTTGTATATCTCCACCAAAATTGATATTTATGTAGTTTAATAGTTTATAGATTTCTGATGTTTTAAACTTGAAAATAATGACATTTTCCTATATTATTATATTACTTTATGGCGCTCTCAAAATTCACTGCTCTCAGATGGCCATCTAGCCCTAGACTCTGCATAGACACTCTTGAATGCATATACAAAAGCATTACAAAATATATGTGTGCATCAGTAGAAAAACATACAGTAAGTAATGAAGGTTACAAATAATAGTATATGAAAATAGTTACATATTAGGTTACAACTAGGTAGTATAATGATTAAAGGCAGTAGTAGAAGACAGATAGAAACTGGGCTAGATAGAGGTTGGGGATAGGATGGATGGAGATAGAATTCAGGTAGAAGGACAAGTCCAAATGGAAGTTATGTATACTTTTAGATTCTACATGAATGATTTATGTTTACTGTCATGTCTAAGGCCTGGGGGTATGGAATTCCACAGTTTGGCTACATAAACAGAATATAGAGTCACCAAAGTAGTCATTCAATTTGGCAACTTCTAAGAGGTTTTGAATCGGAGACTGGAGTGTAAGGTGAGGCATTTATTTTGGAAGTAAGTTAAAAGTGGGTGGCATCTGCTGGATTCATACTGAATTCTATGTCTGATTTTTAACTGGTTAAATGTCAAAAGGTGTTTTAGCTCTTGTCAATTAAACCTGTATCTTATAAAGTGCTATACATTGATGAGTTTTGTTGAGGATATTAGCACTATATTTTGCAATTTTATTGTGTGCTTGTTTTAGCGTATGTACGTACATTTTTGGTATATTAGTAAGCATAGAGGATGCATATAGTAATGTAGGCAGTAAAAGAGGTTGGACTTTATTTAGTTGTGCTGTTTCTGTTAGGTAGGGTTTGATTTGTATAACATACCCAAATTATTGTAAGTTTTTGAGGGTAAAAATCAATGGAATAGATTCTAATAGAGTTGCTCTCAGTGTAAATCTGTCCTGATTCTGAAATACCTACTGTCAGTGTAAGTGACCTACTTTGGTGTAAGGCTTATCTATAAACAGGTTTACTGCAGGAGCTAGATTAAAATAACCTGCTGTTATACTTATTGTATAAGCAATTAATATTTACATGAAAGATAGATGACAATCAATTCAATCATAGTAAAGTAGGATGTATCATATATAAAACCTCAGTAAAAGATTATAGCACACAGTTATTTAACATATTCATCCTTCTTGATGGTCTTTCAAAACTTATTACTTAACATAAATAGATGGTAATAATATTTATATCTAATGTTTGTAATACAATGTGTTTTACTAGATATATCAGAAGTTATATTTCATTGTTTGCCAGCATTTAAGTAATCACTTTGTTTGTTGCTAACTTACTTAAAGCATCAAGTTTGTTTTATGTGAACATTGATGAAGGTTAGTGCATTTTAATTATCAGTGCATCCCTCTTCTTCCCATTTCCTAAACATAAAGATTTTCATATCTGTCATTTCTTATTATAAAATGAGTGAAATTATAGGCTAAAAACAACAAATTCACTTACTGTGATTAATGGTTTAATGTTCCTGTTGTATATTCATAAATTGCCATTTTATGGCATATACTGAAAGTTTTTAGATTTAAATGGCAACATTCTATTTTGTATAACCAGCAAAGGTTAAACTGAGTGATTATTGTCAATTTAATACTATTTGTTCAGAATGTGATTGTTACATTCTGTGACATTCCAAGTTTAGGCTTCTGTTGTTTCCCTTGAACAACTTTGTCAGTTTGATGTCATGTCTAAAACATTATTTACCTTGGTAACAGCTTAAGTATTATGTATTGTCAAGATGTATTACAAAACCACAATTCAAGTTAAAGCAATTATATGACTTATGTACATGTACTTATATGAGAAAATCATCATGCTTCCCCTTGATGTTCAATATAGTGTATATCATTTATGACAAGTTAAAACATTAGTGTTATTATACACAAGCCCATGTTATTAAACTGTCTATTTTCAATTTAATACTATTTGTTCAGAATATGATTGTTACATTCTGTGACATTTCAAGTTCAGGCATCTATTGTTTCTGTTGAACAAGTTTGTCAGTTTGATGTCATGTATAAAACATTAGTTACCTTGGTAACTGCTTAAGTATTATATATGGTCAAGATGGGTTACAAAAACTACAGTTCAAGTTAAAGCAATTAAATGACTTATTATACATATTTACGTATATAAGAAAATCATCATGCTTCCCCTTGATATTCAATGTAGTGTATATCATTTATGACAAGTTAAGATAGTAGTGTCATTATGCACAAGCCCATGTTATTAAATCCTGTCTTTAATATCTAAATTCAGCAGACCGCTTTATCTTATATGACAATTATATATTTTATGTCTAGATTTACTAAAATCATACATTACATAACTATTGTGTTTGTGTTTTTTTTTTGGCTGTTGCTTAGTTATTTGAGAGACCACAAGCTGTAATGTGTATTCTTATTATTAGCTCCTTCCAAGCATGTTTATACAGTCCATAGACTTTAAATTATGAGACCCTTCTAGTTTCTTATTTGTTATAAGTATATTTCCATCCTTACCTACACACATATTAACACTTCAAGCACGGGCAACTATGCCCATCCAGTTTTGCCAGAATACCATTCACTACTTCATGTGGTGTGTTTCCAAGCTGTTCTTAAAATATCCAAACCAATATTTGTTCTGTTCCATTTCACCAGCCTGTTCCATGCAGTGGCCACTCTGCCAGTGAACCACTCAACAGACCTTCCATTCCCACATATATTTCCATGAAGGAAATCTAATGACTCTCTAGCACTTCCCGGCAATCCCAAACAACCTGGAATTAGCTATCCCCATATGCCCAACATGTCCGAGCAAGCTCACATCCCAGACCACTGCAAAGGGTGCTGCACAAGACCAAGTGTTCTTAGTCTTTCACAATAACTTAGACTTCCACTCTTATGTAAGTCCTTAATGTGCTTGGATCAAAATACATTTTAAATATAAAATTCCCTTATTATTTTTTATTTTTATTTTTTTTATCAAGAATCAATGTAATGAGCTAATCGAAGTGTTGGGAGACTATCAATATGTGTGCATGTGGTTTAAAACAGCCCTTTTATTTTATATATATATATATATATATATATATATATCTTTTTTTTTTTTTTTTTTAAACCAAAAATGTCATTGACGAGAATCATCTCAGAGCCTCCTCAGAGCCATTAAGCAGTATTGTCACTCTCTCTCCATTACCATAGCAACCTGGGAGTATCTGTTTCTGTTAGTGTGTCTGTGTACTGCATACCAGAGGCTTGCGATGCTCCTGAAGCAAAGCTTCACTTCACTGCAACTTCAAGCCTAAATTCCCTCCATTTCAACGAGGCAGCAGCCAGGTAAAGAACAGACACCAAACAGATCAAAAAAAAAAAAAAAAACTCCCAGCAAGCCACCACAATAACAGACAACACACTCCTCCAGCCCTCCCACATCTCACTTAGCAGATGTACAAACAAACCATTCTCTGCCAAAATATCCCAAATCACAGTTCTATCCACTCCCTTCCCCCGGATCCAAGCTAAAACACCAAATGTCTTTTCCTAATACACAAGCATCAGTAATCCTCAATCACAAGCCACAACCCACAGCTTCCCGGAGATGAAAATGGCAACATATAACAGCTGCCAGACACAGCTGCATCCACATACACCATGACAGGCTTACTCAAACAGCACATGAAGCTATGATACCTGCCTTAATTGATATTAATTATGTTTAGACAGAATAATAGTGACATTTGTACTAGCTGTCAGGCACGGCTGCATCCACGCATACCATATCAGGATTGATTAAACAGCACTCAAAGCTATGATATCTGCCATAATTGATATTAACTATGTTAAGACAGAATAATAATGACATTTGTACTAGCTGCTAGACACACACACCATATCAGGATTGATCAAACAGCACTTGTAGCTGTGATACCTGCCATAATTGATAATAACCATATTTAGAGAGAATAATGATGACATTTGTACTAAGAGCTTGCTACTATTATTTAACCAGGATATACATGACATTTCTAAATCATATTTTAACTGAAGAAGGTATTAGTCTCCATGACAGAATTTGTTTTTCAAAACACTCTATCGTTACTGCTATTATATATATATATATATATATATATATATGATGTTAATTTGTTACATTTGAGTCTGAACTCTGATGAATAGTACCTTGTCGAATTAGTAAATTAATTACTTAAATTATTATAAGTAAAATCAATGAAAAATGCACAATAAAGTATTCATTGAGATCAAGTAGGGGAAGAGAAACGTCTATGTTTGTATTATATGTTGCTTTGTTCGGCTTATATATAATGTAAATAGTAACCCATCTTGACCTACCATTGTTTGTGAAGAATTATTGGACTCTCTGAACATTCTGAATAAATCATTACTGTTTCGCAGTTGTTTAAGAATCCCTCCTTTTTTAAATAAAAACAGATGACAAGTAATGTACCATATCAGTTGATACTTTGAGAGATGTAGTTGTAAGAGTTATGTTTTTGGGACAGCTATCTTGGAATCATTTTTTTTGTTTCTTCTTTCTCGCATTAGTCCAAGGATTTGTTTCTTTTATTTTTTTAAGAGTAGGGGCCATTCATTCCATTTCATCTGGGATAGACACTATGTTGTTGTTTTTGATGAATATAGTAGCTTCTTCTAAGTCATTAAAGGTTCTCATCTCATTGGCAAAAAGTATTTTTATCTTGGCTGGAAAGGCCAGCTGTGCTTTCATGTTGTTTTGTTTCAACAGTTTTATTATTGCCCAGACTTTTTCCTTTGTTCTAGTATTCTGGAAGAATAATCATTGTCAAACTTTATCAGGCTTTGATTGTATTTTAAGGGTGATTCTCCAAGCAGATTTTAATATTAGTTCCTTGTCCAGAAATGAAAGGCATTTTATAACTATGGATCTAGGTGGAGTATTTGTTGAGTTAGAAGCAGGTTTCCTCAGTGCTCTATGTGCCCTTTCAATTCAAAATGAAAGTCCCTCTTTCAATTCTAAAAATTCAGGAATCCAGGTTGTTAAGAATGAAATAATGTCTTCTCCTTCAGTGTTTTCAGGTAGACCAAAGATCTTTATGTTGTTTCTCCTTTCCCTGTTTTCTAAGTCATCTATTTTGTTAAACAGCCATCTATTCTGTTTAAGCAGAAATTCTTTTTGGAATTCTTCCACTTTGAGTCTCTCTTCAGTGTAATTTAGAGAAGTCTTTATAGTTGTTATTTTTGTATAGTGTTGCTGTAGTAGTTCCATAAGAAAATCAGTCTGTTTTTGAGAATTTAATTTGAGGTTTTCTAAGTCATTTTTAAAGCCATCCATCTTCAAAGATAGTTCCTGTAAGGCAGATGTCATCAATTGCAGTTCTTTTTTTTTCAAAGCAGCATCTGGATGAGAATTCCGTGAGTTGTTCATATTCAGTGACTCAATATATCTCCAAGTTACTTGACAGGACAATTTTTGTATATCTCCACCAAAATTGATATTTATGTAGTTTAATAGTTTATAGATTTCTGATGTTTTAAACTTGAAAATAATGACATTTTCCTATATTATTATATTAGTTTATGGCGCTCTCAAAATTCACTGCTCTCAGATGGCCATCTAGCCCTAGACTCTGCATAGACACTCTTGAATGCATATACAAAAGCATTACAAAATATATGTGTGCATCAGTAGAAAAACATACAGTAAGTAATGAAGGTTACAAATAATAGTATATGAAAATAGTTACATATTAGGTTACAACTAGGTAGTATAATGATTAAAGGCGGTAGTAGAAGACAGATAGAAACTGGGCTAGATAGAGGTTGGGGATAGGATGGATGGAGATAGAATTCAGGTAGAAGGACAAGTCCAATTGGAAGTTATGTATACTTTTAGATTCTACAGGAATGATTTATGTTTACTGTCATGTCTAAGGCCTGGGGGTATGGAATTCCACAGTTTGGCTACATAAACAGAATATAGAGTCACCAAAGTAGTCATTCAATTTGGCAACTTCTAAGAGGTTTTGAATCGGAGACTGGAGTGTAAGGTGAGGCATTTATTTTGGAAGTAAGTTAAAAGTGGGTGGCATCTGCTGGATTCATACTGAATTCTATGTCTGATTTTTAACTGGTTAAATGTCAAAAGGTGTTTTAGCTCTTGTCAATTAAACCTGTATCTTATAAAGTGCTATACATTGATGAGTTTTGTTGAGGATATTAGCACTATATTTTGCAATTTTATTGTGTGCTTGTTTTAGCGTATGTACGTACATTTTTGGTATATTAGTAAGCATAGAGGATGCATATAGTAATGTAGGCAGTAAAAGAGGTTGGACTTTATTTAGTTGTGCTGTTTCTGTTAGGTAGGGTTTGATTTGTATAACATACCCAAATTATTGTAAGTTTTTGAGGGTAAAAATCAATGGAATAGATTCTAATAGAGTTGCTCTCAGTGTAAATCTGTCCTGATTCTGAAATACCTACTGTCAGTGTAAGTGACCTACTTTGGTGTAAGGCTTATCTATAAACAGGTTTACTGCAGGAGCTAGATTAAAATAACCTGCTGTCAGTTTAAGTGGTTTCTTACACTGACAGCAAGTCTTTTGGAATCAGAGCAAATATATTTCTTGTTCAGATGGTGTATTATTTTGTGAAGTAACTTGAGATTTCACAAGAGCCAAATTTGACTACTTTGGCTTAAAAGCTCAAAACTTTTAATACATTCCAATGAAACTAGTGTTCTGTGCTTTGAAGGTTTAGCTATGGGGAATGCTGCAACTGGTTGAAGGAATTAGCTGTACAGATAACAGTAGATTCATAAGCAGACAGTATTAATGTGGCATCAGGAATCGTAGCATGAATGTCATCTGCAAGAGACTGAACAGAACTAATCCAAGTATTGAGCCTTGCTGGACACTGTATTAGTGGGTACAAACTGTCAATTAAGTAGATAACTTTTGAACCATTCTAATGTACTGTGTGCTGGATCCATTAAACATAGCTTTTAACTATCTTCACCAATAAAATGCATGGCTACAAAGTAGTTAGTTCCTTTACAATGAAATGTAAAGAGAACATGTATTTTATGATAAGTTTTATTAGAAAAAATTTTAAAGGATAAGTGCTTTCATCTTTGTTACTGCCAAGGCTTCATCAGATAAAGAATAATCACCATTAATTGCTTATAAAGCTAAAAAAAATCATGACATCTAAAAAGCATAATGTTTAAAAACACAGTCATGAATCTTCTTAAAATCGAGAAAGCCATTTGAATATATACTAATGTTTTAAAGTGTCTCTGATTGTTTCTGGTTTTGTCCCTGAGTCTATTGAGATTTATCCCTGATTCAGTGGAGATATATGGTTCATCCATATAAGCCAGACTTTATAAAAGGAGAGTGTAATAGATAGTATCTAAGGCCTTAGTAGACAGGCCTAAGAGAATAGACGTAGTAGAAAGACCCTTGGTTTTGCTGTGATTAATAGTATTTAAGAAGGATAAAAGAGCAGTTTCAGTGTCAAATCCAAGAGGAAAACCATGTTGTGTAGATGATAACAAACTGATGTTTATAAGGTGATGTAACAACTGCTTTTTTATACATTTTAACTATTTTAATGATGGGGGAAGTATGGTGGTATGTCTAAAATGACTAAGGAAATTGTTTCTCTTTATAAGAGGTATTTATAACACTACTACTATAGCACTGGAAAATAAGTCTCACTTAAGGGTCTGTTCATAAGTATTCCAATAAGGTAGGGTATTGTGTTGGCTGAAGTTTGTAGATATTCAGATGGAAGAAGGTCAGGGTCTAGTGAAGTAGGTTTTAATGTTTTTTGTAACAGTTTTATTTGAGTGACACGTAAGCCAGTCTTGTGAGGCATAGTTACTTATAGGTTCACTAGTAAGTACTAGGCTAGCTGCCCTTGTAGGCCATTTTAAGCCTGGTCATTTTCCCTTGTGTTCTTGAAATAACCCATCCCATTTGGTGTTACAGTGGATTTGGCCATCCCATGGTTGATAATTATATATTAACCCAAGTGAGAATAACTGGGATCATACCATAGATAATTTGAGGAGACAGTTGCATGGAAGAAAACATTTATGAACTGCCATTAGTAGTACAGTGGACAGTCCTGGAGTACATTTTCTGTTTCTCATTCATACATTCAAATTGTGTTTGAATATGGCCAGGACTGACCTTTGTTTTACATGGATGAGAAGTCTGTTCCAGAGCAATGGTATCTTCAGTGAGATATACCTGTCCCTCCAAACCTTTCTGTTGATGCTGAAGAAGTTTAGATCCATAGGCCAAGTATTTCTGTTGCCATGTGACTTGTTGATGGGCATCGGTATTGAGTCAGAGGATACCTTATGTGCCACGCACAGGTCACCTCTTAACAGTCTGTAGGATACCAAGTATAGTGACAGTGCTTTGAGTTTGTCCATACAGGACATATATTTTAGGCCTTGTATCTTTTTAGTAAGGTATCTCTGTGAGCCACTGGGGATGCACAAGCCAGTGCATTTCTTTGTGCCAGTCCCAAGCCCAGATAAATGGGGAGGGTTGCGCCATGAAGGGCATCCGGCATAAAACTTGGCCAAATCATTCATGCGGACACCAGTAAATATTTACATACTGGATCAGTCGCGGCCCGGGTTAACAACGACTGCCACCAGTACTGTTAGCCAACAGGGTGCTGGTGGAAATTGGGTTACTTTTGGCTGAAGGAGGAGAGGAGGGGGAAGGCATGGCCAAAGGCAGGAAGAGAGGAGAAAGGCTAGGACTGTGGTAGTGAGGGTCAGAACTTTGAATGTTGGCAGTATGACTGATATAGGGAGAGAGGTAGCCGATATGATGGACAGAAGGAAGGTTGGTATATTGTGTATGCAAGAGACCAGATGGAAGGGGAGTAAGGCTAGGTGTATCGGAGGTGGGTTAAAAATGTTTTATCATGGTGCGGATGAGAGGAGAAATAGTGTAGGAGTTATCCTGAAGGAACAGTATGCTAAGAGAGTTTTGGAGGTGAAAAGAGTGTCAGAGTGATGTTGATGAAGCTGGGAATTGATGGTGTAATGATGAATGTTGTTAGTGCATATGCTCCAGAAGTTGGGTGTGCGATAGATGAGAAAGGAAAATTTTGGAGCGAGTTGGATGAAGTGGTGATGACTGTACCCAAGGGTGAGAGAGTGGTGATTGGAGCAGATTTCAATGGGCATGTTGGTGAAGGGAACAGAGGGGACGAGGAAGTGATGGGTAGGTATGGTGTTAAACAAAGGAATGCAGAAGGTTAGATGGTAGTGGATTTTGCAAAAAGGATGGACATGGCTGTGGTGAATACGTATTTTAACAAGAGGGAGGAGCATAGGGTGACATACAAGAGTGGAGGAAGATGCACACAGGTAGATTATATATTATGTAGGAGGGCCAATTTGAAGGAGATTGGATACTGTAAATTGGTGACCGGGGAAAGTGTAGTTAGGCAGCATAGGATGGTGGTTTGTAAGATGACGTTGGTGATCAAGAATAGGAGTAGGAGTGTGAGGGCAGCACCAAGGATCAAATGGTGGAAATTGAAAAAGGGTAATTGTGAGGTGGAGTTCGGGGAAGAGTTAAGACAGGCACTGGGTGGCAGTGAAGAGTTACCAAATAGCTGGATAACTACAGCAGAGCTAGTAAGGGAGATGGCTAGAAAGGTGCTCGGTATGACATCTGGACAGAGGAAGGGTGACAAGGAGACATGGTGGTGGAATGAGGAAGTACAGGAGAGTATACAGAGAAAGAGGTTGGCAAAGAAGAAGAGGGATTGTGAGACAGATTTAGAAAGTAACAGGAGTATAAGGAGATGAGGTGCATGGCAAAAAGAGAGGTGGTGAAGGCTAAGGATAAGGCATATGAAGAGTTGTATGAAAGGTTGGACACTAAGGAGGGAGAAAAGGACCTGTACCAATTGGCTAGACAGAGGGACCAAGCTAGGAAAGATGTGCAGAAGGTAAAGGTAATAAAGGATTAATGAGGGAAACATACTCACAAGTGAGGAGAGTGTATTGAGCAGATGGAAAGAGTACTTTGAAGAGCTGATGAATGAAGAGAATGAGAGGGAGAGAAGGTTGGATGATGTGGGAATAGTGAATCATGAAGTGCAATGGATTAGCAAGGAGGATGTAAGGATAGCTATGAAGAGGATGAAGAATGGGAAGGCTGTTGGTCCAGATGACATACCTGTGGAAGCATGGAGGTGTTTAGGTGAAATGGCAGTGGAGTTTTTAACAGATTGTTTAATGACATTTTGGAAAGTGAGAGGATGCCTGAGAAATGGAGAAAAAGTGTTTTGGTACCGATTTTTAAGAATAAGGGTGATGTGCAGAGCTGTAGTAACTACAGAGGGATTAAATTGATCAGTCACAGCATGAAGTTATGGGAAAGAGTAGTGGAAGCTAGGTTAAGAAGGGACGTGATGATTAGTGATCAGCAGTATGGTTTCATGCAGGGAAAGAGCACTACAGATGCAATGTTTGCTCTGAGAGTGTTGATGGAGAAGTACAGAGAAGGTCAGAAGGAGTTGCATTGTGTTTTTGTAGACTTAGAGAAAGCATATGACAGGGTGCCTAGAGAGGAGCTGTGATATTGTATGAGGAAGTCGGGAGTGTCAGAGAAGTATCTAAGAGTGGTACAGGATATGTACGAGGGTAGTGTGACAGCGGTGAAGTCTGCGGTGGGAGTGACGGATGCGTTTAAGGTGGAGGTGGGATTACATCAAGGATCAGCTCTGAGCCCTTTCTTATTTGCAATGGTGATGGACAGGTTGACAGACGAGATCAGACAGGAGTCCCTGTGGATTGTGATGTTTGCAGATGACATTGTGATCTGTAGTGAGAGTAGGGAACAGGTGGAGGAGATTCTGGAGAGAAGGAGGTATACACTAGAGAGAAGAGGAATGAAGGTCAGCAGGACTAAGACAGAATATATGTGTGTGTGAATGAGAGGGAGGATAGAGGAATGGTGAGGATGCAAGGAGTAGAGTTGGCGAAGGTGGATGAGTTTAAATACTTGGAATCAATAGTTCAGAGTAATGGTGAGTGTGGAAGAGAGGTGAAGCAGAGAATACAGGCTGGATGGAGTGGGTGGAGAAGAGTGTCAGGAGTGATTTGTGACAGACGAGTAACAGTAAGAGCGAAAGGGAAATCTACAAGAGGGTAGTGAGACCAGCTATGTCATACAGGTTGGAGACAGTGGCAATGACAAAAAGGCAGGAGTTAGATCTGGATGTGGCAGAGTTAAAGATGTTAAGATTTTCACTGACTGTGACAAGGGTGGACAGGATTAGGAATAAGTATATTAGAGGGTCAGCCCAGGTTGGAAGGTTTGGAGATAAAGCCAGAGAGGCAAGATTACATTACATGTGCTTAGGAGGGATGCTGAGTATATTGGGAAAAAGATGCTAAGGATGGAGCTACCAGGTAACAGGAAAAGAGGAAGGCCTAAGATAAGGTTTATGGATGCGGTGAGAGAGGACATGCAGGTGGTTGGTGTGACAGAGTATGATGCAGAGGACAGGAAGAAATGGAAACAGATGATCTGCTGTGGTGACCCCTAATGGAAACAGCCGAAAGATGATGATGATCTCTGTGAGCATTCCAGTTTTCACATGTGTCTGGACAGGTACATGCCAAAGGGGTATTATACTCAATGACTGGCCTAATGAGGGCTGAGTAAAACTGGGCAATGACAACCCTAGATCTAGACATAATCTCTTTGTTTACAAGCTGTACAATATAGAAGGGCTTTCTTATGACAGTGGACACATGTTGGTTGAAAGTTAGGTCCTTGTCCAAATAAGTTCTCAAATCCCTAACATTTGGCTCAACTCTTAGGGGTGTATTGCAATGTAGTAGTTTCCAGGAGTATATGACTTCCTAAAGTGTACAGTAATGGATTGTTTGGCATTTAATTTGAGTCCATGATTTTGGCATGAGGTATTTATTTCGGACAAACCTTCCTGCAGTTACTTGAAATGAAGTTGTGGTTTTGGATAAAAGAGTTAGCTGTATCTATGAAATATTCATTGAAAATAGATGCAATGTTAATGTCAGTTTCACTGGAGAAAGGACTAGGTGTTTTTTTATTTTTTTTTTTTTTGCCATGGCTTAAGAAGTTTGGAAATGCTTAGCCAGTATTACTTAGAATTATTTTGATGCTGGAGAACTACTGGTTAAAGAAAATCTACTTGCTCTTCTTAGTGGTATATTTAACCTAAGCATGGCATAATTTTGTCTACACTGGATAGTTTGAGAGATTTCCAAGTGTTTCCAGCTCTGGTCCCTGATTGTCATTAGTTCCTCACTTTCTGTTCACATCCAAAAGGCAGCAATGGATTTAACCATTTTCTTATGTATGTGCGTAATAAGGTTTAGGGTATTTAGGAAGATGTGGTCTAAAGTAGTTGATAGTCTCATCTAAAGGAAGATATTTTACAGGGAATCATTTGCACTGTTTTGGTACCTCATTAAAAGTGTCCTTGGATTAATTCCTTTTGCTCTGTTGTCCCCAGATAACAAAGATTGGATAATGTTCACTGAGGAAGCTTAGTAAGGTATCTGAAACGATAATATCAATAGTTTGAGTTATTATCAATAATGCTGTTCTTGCCACTCCTTTTGTCTATTCTGATAGTGTCAGTTATTATTTGTGTGAAAGCAGAGAGATTAATGTTTGGTGAAGAGTGTACATTGCTGTTGTTATTGGCCCAGTTTATGTTTACATCACTCAATGCATGAGTATGGTGTTAATTGCTAGTAGAGATCCAGGATAAAATATCTTAAAGAGTAAAAGTATTGTTATTCCTTGGGTGTGGTTGGATATAAGTAACTGCAATATTAAGTTGAGTTTAATAGTTTATAATTTCAGAGATAACAAATTCAAGTCAGTTTGAGTATAATATGCAAATGCCTCCACCTCTTTTGATGATTCTGTCTTTTCTAATAAATGTATACCCTGACTGGAGTATCTCATCTGATATATTGGGTTTTAACCAGATCTCAGTGATAACTAGACTATCACTTTTATGGTGATGGATCCAGCTATGGAACTCTGTTATTTTATTACTGATAATTTGAATATTTATGCAAAATATCTGTATTCCATCAGTGGGCTGAGGGGTATTGTAGAGTTGTAAGTTATAGGAGGTAGGCCTAAGGTTAAGTTCAGTGGCAGTACATAGTAATAAATGTAGTGATGGTGAAGAAGTTTTGAAATGATTTTGTGGTGCAACGCATCTTACTTTTGCTAAGGATTTATGAATGGAGAGATGTGTGAAGGTGCAGTAAGTTTGGATAGTTATTTTCTGTTGAATTACTGAATATTACGTAATGGTTAGAGAAATGCTGACATGTTTTATTGGTAAGATTGAAATGAGAATGTGTTATTGTTGACTGATACTGTGTAACCCAAGCCAACAGTAAGAGTGATGAGAGACTGTGTGAGTAGTAAGAAGTTTATTTTTATTTATTTTACATTTGATTACTGGGAATGTCCAACTGGACACAAGTCCTTAAAAACGGAGGTCAAGGTAGTAAAGCTCCTCATAATACATACATAGTTAACAAACATTTCAGTACATTTTGTATCACAGTAACATACAGGCGAGAACAGAAAGATAGCGTATATAGAAGCACTTAGAGTTAAACAGAAAACAGTATATAATTTCTGTAGATAGACGGTGAAACCATTCATGCAGTGTTTCTTAACAAAATAGTACTTCATTATTTCAGAATTTAAAAATCCTTAGAGTTTTTAGAGAATTTAAAGTCAGCCTAGAAGAAGTTATAGTATCATCTGAGTAAGACAGTTTAGTCAGGAGAAGTAGATGGGCATAGCCATTTTTTGGTTAAGTGAACTTTTAGCATTTTTTTTAACTGCAGTAAGGCTTATGGTGGATGTTATGTTGGGAGATAGTAAAAAAAACAAATAGCAGCTGGATGTAGAAAATGCAGGTTTATTTAGAAAACTATACTTAAAACCAGTAGTACAGGATTTTGTCCCTCCAACAGTACCGGAAATTCATCAGATACATTCAAAGAACCAATACGCACCATTTTTGAAATAGACCCTTCATTGGAAGACCTTCTTGGCAAATATCAAAAGCACTGAGATTTTGTTAAGGTGTTTCTCTGGTAGGTAGAATATTTTCTGGGCCATGGTTAGTTGGTTGTAAAGTAGGGGATGAGGAAGTTCTAACTAGTTGAGCTACCTAAGTGTTGTACTGTGATTTAACCTAAAGGGTGAGTTTGTGGCAAAACTGGCAATTTTGTTATAACAAGAGTCAAGTTTTGCTAACTCAGATTTAGGATATAGTTTGGTTTGTGTAAGTATCGTTTTTGTACTGCTACAAACCAGTAGTATACCTCATGTGTTGTTTTCTATTATTTCTTAACTGTAGTGGGACTGCAGCCATTTCTCTCTTACTGTCAGTTACCTAATCATTGACAGTTTCCTGAATGAGCTTAACATCATCTTATAATTTTCATGTTTCCTTCTCCAACTTTCTTATCCCAGATTCCTGCCTTTATACCGTTCATGATATATGTTTAATTTATGTCGCTGCCTAGCTAGAAAAGATAGATCTATTGCATGGTGATATCTTTATAATTACTGAATGCAAACTTTTACTTTGAATGGTCTTTTTTGTGTAACCTTGCTTTGTGGGGCATGTTTGTGTATTTTTTTACGTCTGAGTTGGAGCAGCATAGGTGCATTGCATCCTGAAAAAAACACAAAAAGATAGGATATAGCAGAAAAAGATGCTGTTGGCGACAGAAGGAGATGGTGCATCTTAGATGCTGTGGGATTATATTCTGTTATCAAAAAGTAAAATGATGCTGCATCTCTGCTTTTAGTGTACATGCATGGCAAACTAAACTCGCATCACTCTGGCATAACGTGTCTTATGTAAATTACTTGAGTGTGACTTCAACACTGTGTATTACGCCTTGTCCAAAAGCATGTAGTTAACTTTCTCTGATAAATTACAGTCATTTGTTTGTATTGATCACGAACTAATATGCATCTCAAAAAAGCTTTTCAGTATTAAGAAGATAAATCAGAAATTATATCATACACAAATGTTCCACCTTTTTAAGATGGAGTTAAGCTATAAGGTATTGGGATGAGAAAAAATGTCTTTTGTTTTTCAATTTGTAGGTTCTACACTCAGTAAATTAAGTAATTTCCCTCAATGCAAATAAGTGTCATTTTGGCATTTATATTTTTCCCGTTTTAATTTTTTTCTTTCTTTGTCTTTTGCAGGTTAGCTCCAATCCAGACCCTCTGTGCTGTGTATTTAGACTGAGCTGATGAACAGTGTGAGGTTTTCCTTAGTTTCTTAAAGTATATCTACAGATGTTTGACTTTAATGCATTGTTTTAAACTACTAATTTGGTCTAATAGAGCACAAATGCTATGAAACTATTTGCACTGTGTTTTATTTCTTTGCTTCGTGCATGGTCATGATTCATTTCACTTGAATTAACTTTAGACAGTAGACATGCATGTATTAACCTACTCTTGTACATTTCTCACCCTGCTGTGTAGTATTGTGCTGTTTATAAAAGAGTCAGCCTTTATAGCCTCGCCATGCTAACCTGCCCATTCATTTGTGGAAAATATGCACCTTAAATGAACCATGTACTGACTGAGGTAGTTTATAGAAGTAGTAATGACTTGCTGTTAATGTCTTAGTGGAAAGTGTTCATAAGGGCAGCCACTCTCTATAATGTGCTGGATATCATTATCAGGCACATTTCAGCCCAGAGCACCTGCATATTTAGAAAGCATTACATTCAGAATTTCTTAAAATTAATAAATGCAGAACTGCATCTTGTTGGCATGGAACAATGTAATGTTGGTCAAGTATACCCACAATGGAAAATGAGCAGTAGAGAAGTAAAACAGTATTAAAAAAAAATGTTTGTTTGTTTGACATTTGTTTACAAGGAAAGTCCGACTGGGCAAGTGCCCTTTTTCAGCAGAGGCCCGGGGAGAGAAGCTCCAGAATTAGATTAATAATGTTGTAATTTTACATGTAAAATTCCGATAGAATACAAAAAGATAAAAAATCATCACTGTTTGCAACAAAAATTCATACGGTAAATGAACAAAAAAAGTATTATAAAATCTTTCTAGGTCTAGCACATACTATCATCAGTATAATACAGATGAAGTGGTATGAAGGTGAAAGAGTAGTATTAAGAGATGAAAAGAAGCTAGGAGGTGGTAGGTAAGTGTTACCAATAGGAAGATATGATTCCAGGTATGACAGTTGAACAGATAACTAGGCTGGCACAAGACATTGGCACAACCCTTTGTTGGATAGATGTTCCTTCAGTTGGGATTTAAAGGAAGAGTAGTGGGGAGTAAGTCTGATAGTTTCAGGAATTGAATTCCAGGATTTTGCTACACAGTGCGCATAGAGAATACCTCCAGATGATCTGTGAGGTTTATAAATGGATAGTAGAAGCCTATTGGCAGAGCGTAAGTCAAAGGATGGAGAGTAATATTGCAGCAAGGTTGAGCTAGCTTGTGAAAAGGAGGTGTTATACAGTATTTTGTGTGTTAATGTTAGTTGATGAAAAGTCAACAGGTGGGGGAGTTCAAGCAAGTGTAAGGCTTTGAGAGAGGAGGAGTGATGAGTACTGGGGTGCTGTCCATGGCAAACCTAGCTATTTTATTATAGCATTGACTGAGTTTTGCTGTTAGGGAACAGTGAAGATTAGTTAAGATTGGGGAGGCATATGGAAGTGATGGTAAGAGATAGGAGGTGGTGAGAGTTTCTTTGGTGGAATTTTTGAGGATTTTTCTTTTTACACTATACAACATGCCCAGCTTTTGATTGGTCTTTTTATGCAGTTATTGATATCCAGATCATATCTGAGATTGTCAGTTTTAACACCTAGCAGCTTAGTGTGACAGACAACAATTGATTTTGTTGTAATTAAGGGAGGTCATTTTGAAGGTGTTGTTATTAAGGAGAGATTGCCTAGGTGGGAATAACATGAGCTGTGTTTTTGGGGGTTGAGTAGCATTTGGTTCATGGTAAGCCATGATTCAATGGAATTAAATGCTTCCTGAGTTATAATTTGAAGCTGAGTAAGATTGTTTGAGGAGCAGATTAAAGTATCATCGTCAGCATACTGGATCAGGGTAGCTTGTTTTCCGGCTGTATGAAGGTGGTTGATAAAGATGTTGAAAAGGAGTGGGCCTAAAATGGAGCCTTGACGAGCCTCAGTGCATACTGGTAAGTAGGAAGAGAGAGTGAAGTTCCATTTGACTGATTGATATCTGTTGGAGCGGTAACTGTTGAACCATTGTAGGGTAACTTCAGTAAAGCCAAGTAATGAAAGTTGGGATAGGAGTTTAGGGTGGGAAACAGTATCAAAAGCCTTAGGTCTAGGAATAGAGATGATACAAGGTAGCCATTATCACTTACTTTATTTACTTTGTCTGTGAAGGAGGGAAGAGCAGTGGTAGTACTGTGAGCAGGTCTAAATCCATGTTCTGTGGGAGAAAGAATATTATTGTCTAGTAGGTATTGAAGTAACTGTTTGTGGATGCATTTTTCTAGGATTTTGGAAAGTAGGGAGAGGATCATAATAGGTTTGTAGTTTGATATTTGAGTGCAGGTGCCACCTTTGTGAAGAGAGAGGATATAGAACTTTTTCCACAGGGTGGAGACATAAGCTTCTTTGATAGATCTATTCATGAGAATTGAAACTGGATAGGCAACAGAGTTTGCTGCCATTTTTAGGTACTCATTGGGGAGATTATTGGCAGAAGGGCAGCATGGTTTGGGTTTGTTTAGCAGGGATTTAATGAAGGAAGTGGGTACTGGTTGTATAGTGAAAGAGGGGGAACATGAATTGTGAGGTATAGATGTAGTTGTAGGTAATTGTGGGAAATTGTTGTTAACAGAAGCTATGCTGTTAATGAAGTAAGAGTTAAACTGAGAAGCTGTTTTCTGAGGAAGTACTGTTACTAGAAGGGCGAGGGGAACACTGTTTTCCAGGGTGTAGAATTTTTTTGTTGTATGCCAGAAACACTTTGGATTGTTTCTGTGCTAGTCTTGTGGTTTTGAGAAAAATATTTTTTTTTATCTAGGTTTACTTGTTTTTTCACAAGGTTACATAGTTCTTTAAAGTGTTGTGGATTAGTTTGAGTTTTTTGTTTTGAATAGCATCCTCAGACTTTATCTCTTTTTTGTATAAGGGATTTGGAATAGTTAGAAAGCCAGGGGGGGTAGTTATTTTTAACTTGTTTTTTTCTAGCAGAAGCAAGACTCTTTAAAGTGTTTAAGAATGTAGAGTTGAATTTTTCTACTGCTTCAACAAGTGGTAGGTATTTAAGGAAAGACCAGTTAATAGTATTTAGAATATTGGTAAAGGTCACTTGGTTAAAGTGGGTTAAGTTGTGTAGACACTTGAATGTATGTTGTTTGTAGGGGTGGGTGGTAAGTCTAGTAATACAGATTGGGTGGTTAGTTAGGTAGTACTTTGGTTTGTATACAATTACTGGGGTGGGAGACTAAGAGCCAGTAAATAATAGAGCCATTATGATGAGTTGAGTTGTCACAGGTTGGGGTGGTGATGAGTTGTGAAAATCTGTAAAAGTTAATGGTGTCAGTAGTGAACTGAGAGTTACGTTTTAGCCAGTCAGTACTAATGTTATCTAACAGTATTGTTTCTAGTGAAATATTAGCTGATAGCCAGGACAGGATATTTTCAAGAGTGGTAAGATTATTACCAAAGGGTATGTACAGAGCAATTAGACAGATGCTTTTGTTATTATATAGCTTAAGAATGGTAATAATTTCAGTTTTATCAAAAGTAGGTACAGGGTGGCTGTAGGTAGTTAGAGAATTCGAGTCAGGATATGGCTATGCTCCCTCCTTTTTTTTTTTTTTTTTTTTTGAGTCAGTAAGCTCTCATTATTTTGAAGCCAAGGGGAAGTATTTCATTGTGTTTAATGTGTGGCTTGAGCCAGATTTCTGTAATTACTAATATGTCGGAAGGATGTTGTGTCATCCAGGCGTGTAGTTCAGAATTGTTGTTACCAATACTGAGTATGTTTAATGAAATAATTTTAAGTTTACTGCATGAAGTTGGACAGTTGTTTGAAGGTGGGGATGGTGTAAACGTAGGACCTGGATTGGCATGAATATCTCCACATTGTAGCAGATATTTGAAGAATAAAGAGGAAACAAGATTTGATTTTGGTCATACTGGCAGTTACCTTGATGTTGGCAAAGTAAAGTGAAGTTAGTTGCAGTTTTGGTTTAAATAGAAAATTATACTCCATATGGAAAAGATGAGGGGTGATGGATAGGGAGTAGTGCTGTTTGGTATTCAAAGAAAATGTAATGTCAGTGGGGGGAGAAGAGTAGGTAGAATTGGTGTGAAGTAAGAAGACATTGAGGAGAGGGTGAAAAGTATAATGGTCAGGGTGGCAGAGATAATCATTGTGATTTTAGGACTGGTGGAGTTATATGATGCCTGAGAGAAGAGATGAGTGTTTTTAATTTGTTGTTATGGTTGTGACACCCCTACACTGCTCCAGTAATCAAGAAGTCTCAATCTTCACCACTGGCAACAGTGGAGAAAGTACACACTGGGAGGATGACAAGTACACACACAGTAAAGTGCAATTTTCCTTAAGAGCACACAGAGATCACAGTCATTCTGGGGCTGTTTTCTCCCTCTTTCTCCATATCCCTAATAAGACTCCCCACTGGCACAGCTGTACAGTTGAGATCTCAGCTGAGTGACTAAACTAAGACCTCCAGCACCCTCACTGTCCAACCAGTGCTTCGTGGCCCTGTTGAAGTAGATGACACATGCACTGTTTGAGATTTAATTTATATACAAACACACACACCTGGGGAAGGCTGGCACAGATTTACTAGCTATGCTCCCTTCTCTCCAGACTATAAGGTAGTTCTGACTGCCACCATCCAATTCTTATCAGCTACTTTAAGGCCCTTAACAAAGGGTGTCCTGTTAATATGTAATGTTACTATTAATCCAAATGGTAGTCTGACCAAGAGCAGGACTATTTAGAAGTGGCCTGTACAGTGTCACCAAATAGATATGCAAGTACTCTAAGAGCTTAAATATCTCTAAACACACCAGCTACAATTGAAAGGTTTAAATATATTTAATAATAAATAATAAAAGAACAAGCCAATACTCAGTAAGTAATCAATTACATCAGAGTTCATAATCACAGGAAATATTTAAAACAGCATTGCAGGACAGTCTCATATAAATAAAGAAAACATATACGCTATACTTTACTATATTCCTATCTAAATCTAAGAGTTACTATGCTCTAAAAACTTACTTACAGCAAGGCAAGTGCAGATGAGTGGATGTTTCCTGGTCAAATACAAAATGCACTGTCTCTCTCTCTCTCTCTCTCTGTGAGAATTCTTAAATTAATATCAAATATTACTGCTGGGCTAGCTTGGATGACATCACTTTTTGTCACCTGACTTTCAGTTCCCAAGCTAAATCCCCACTGTCAGAAACTAACTGAATTTGGCATCTCCCTGTGAAAAATACATATCTTTCAGATCTTTGCTGATCCTGGAAGTCATAAAACAATAAAACACTGCTACATCTCAAACCTAGTAATTATTTCTCTTTCAAGATAATACAAAAAACTTCCAGCTCTAGACATTGTGTCTGGTACTGCAGTGAAACTGAAAAATAACATCTTTTGTTTATGGCCCAGCTATAAAATAACAACTTCAACTATCCTTAAGTTTTGCAAGCTAATCTCGTGTTAAAATACATACATCTAAACAATTACAATAGCGTATAAAAATGTATCTTCAGCACACGTCTGTGCAATAGGACAAACAGTTCTAATATAGTGGTAACACAAGCAATTGCATCCTGCTGATATTCACAAATGACATATAACTATTTACACAATTCCACAACTGGGCTGGCAATATCACCTTCTGTCAAACTTCTCTATAAATCATATTAATATTCACAATGACATAGAATTATTTACAAAATTCCCAATAGCTGGGCTGGCAGTGTGACAATGGTCACCACTAGATTTATATGTATTTATTGCATCTGCTGACCAAGATAGTTCAACTGGATGAAAGGGGTCTATATTATTTCATCAAAGTTTTATTTCTGTAAATACCTAATCATTGACCTCTTTACTTTAAACATCCATTCATCGAATGTTCACATCAGTGAACAAGTTTCATAGGGAAGGGAGTTTGTTAGCCATCATTAGAAATTTGCCCTTTTCCCCAGTGTAGTGCAGTTTGGAGTTGGTATCTATAAGTAGATTTGAAATAATGTATTGTGTGTGATGGTCACTGTAGTGGACAAGTAAATCCCTTCCCACAAGTAATTTCCTTCCCTATGAAAACTGTTTGCTGATGTGAACATTCGATGAATGGATGCTTAATGTAAAGGGGTCGATGATTAGGTATCCGTGGAAGTAAAACTTCAGTGAAGTAATATAGACACGGATGAAAGATCCCTCTTCAGTAGAGGTCCTGGGAAAAAAGCTCCAGAAGTGCATACAAGATAACACTCTAGTTAATAATACTCTAGTTACAACAGCCGTAGAAATACACATGAGATAACAACACAGAATAAGATATAATAAAATACACCACTGGTATGTTATCATGCAGTAATTGTGAATGAGATTTGATATGTAGATAAGCAGTGATTGTAAAACTGATGTAAATATAACGATGGTGAAAGTGCAATTACATTTTGAGTTGATGTAGAAAAGTGATGGAGGACTGAGAAGAACAAAGGTAGCATTGCAGTAGAAGGTTAATGATGTTAGGAAATAAGAAAAATAAGTCCAAGAAAAAGTGACAGTAGGCAAAGGTTGTATGCTGAATGCTGAAATGAGCAGAGCAAACATTATACATTAAATGTAGAAGTGAGAAGAACAGTCTCAAAGGAAAGTTGCAGTAGGCAAAGTTGTACAACAATGGCTATCCAGAAGTGAAACATGGGAGAGCCTAAATATGGATAGGTATGACTTCACTTGAGGCTTAAACAGCTTATGTTATTGTTCTTCTTTTACTGAGAGACAGATGGAATTCTAGATTTTAGCTGAGGGATTGGAGCATAGTGAATATTCAGCTGTATTACTGGATTTTGTTGTGCTTAGAAAGAGTTTATCAAAAGAGCATAGAGATCTAATAGGAGAGTATTGTTGGATGAAGGCAGAGAGAGTTGGACAGTTTATGGGTTTAGAAATGAGATGTGGGTATGCTGCACATGTTTCTAAGCTGCTTGCCTTGGTGAGTGGCACAGTGGTAGTAAGCTGGGATGGGGGTACTAACCTTTCCTATTGCCAGCAACAGTCTCATCTTATACTTTGAAATTCCCAGGTATTCCCTAACAAGATGTGATACATATTTCCACCAGTGTGCCCTGGCTATACTGTAGGGCATCCTTCTGGTGAGCAATGTCTGGTACACTACCAGTGGAATGCTGCAGGAAGCACTGACACAATGTACCCATCAGCTCAACTGAGTCCTGTCAACCCAGAGGAGCAGTGTCTATATTCCAAGGCCCATCTAGTTTGGTGAGCTCTTTACTGTGCCATTGAGAATGAACGTAGCAACCTGACAAAGGAACCTCTTCATTTAAACCAGCTGTGTGTAATCTCTTGCTTTCCACCCCTGTGGCCATAAATGAGAATGGGGACATAAAATGACAGTAATGTAAGAGTCTTGTTCTGTAACTGAGTTCTTGCTTTCCACTGTTGTCTGCTGTATCTGCAGTACTGATGCCATGGTACCAGTCTGATGCCAGTTTTCACAATCTGTTCTACCTTTCATCATGAATAAGATCTTTAGAAGCTTAAACTATCTTTGACCTGCATCACTTTTCTTGCCCTTTTGCCCACTGACTCATCAAGCTGTAACCAGTGCCATTTATTGTCGTTATAGGGCAAGAACAGTACCTTGTCATGGCCTTCATAAAGGCAGCTATGAGAGGTGTTTCTGATGTGCCCTTAGTCCTACCACCAGTGGCTGATGTTGACACATACTTCATCACATGAGTATCATACACTATCCTATTGATATGTGCATGCTCCCATGCAAATCCTATTTGAGAGTTGCCAGCAGTGATTTGGGATTGCCAATTCCATATCCCTTGATCTACAGCCATTAGGAACATGCAAAATACCACTTTCCTGGGAGCTACTGGATGACTTGGACCACAGCCCCCCAGCTGGGCAAGTCAGCATAAGCAACTGACTGCCTTGTTCCTTTGCCTGGCTGCTTTAGCACAGTTATCTATGTTGTAGACAAGGCTGTATCCCTGTATGCCACAGAACCAGTTATTTACATAAATTGTTTTGCTTAAGGCAGGAACTTCCTGCATCCTTGCAGGGAGCAGTCCAGTCACCTCTACTTTGGATGTGCTAATTTTTTGTCTGATCCACTTCACACTTAGCAGTGTCCATCTCCATTGCATACTGGAGATCCCTCTTCTATGAAGCCAGTGCAAGAACATAACCTACAAACTTGAGAGTCTTAGGACCTGAGCTGTGTCCTAATATCCAGTCCTTGGAAACATGAACATTAGAGGGAGGATAGGACACCTTATTGGCAGAGTCTGAAGCATGTGGCATGACAGCTGCAGTGCAGACACAACACTTTTTCATCAAATGCAGGGACCAAATGACATACAGCAGCAACTATAAGACCATGCACTGTTGTAGTACCTTCCAAAAGACATTTAATGGAATGCAGTCATATGCTTTCTTTAGGTATACAAAACACGTTTAACTAGAACTGGCATACTCCTATGACCCCTCTAGTAACTATGCAAGAACAAAGAGTTGTTCTGCTATCCCACAACCAAAACAGACTGTGTATTGGAGCATTTCTTCCTGGGCCTCTGCTGAAAACAGGATCTGTGGAACCTAGTCGGACTTTCCCAGTCAACAAATGTTAAATAAATAAATAAAAATAAATAAAATAAAATAATAAATAAGAATAAATAAAAAAAAATTGCTTCACTTGAAATACAAGCTTTACCAGGATCCTGACACAGACTTTCCCAGAGAAGCTGAGAAGTGAGATAGGCTTATAACAAGAATACATCCACCACCCGAGTTTGCCAACCTAGAGATGCTATGTCTATCTTACATTCATAACCTGTACATAAACCATTACACAGCAACATTGTTCAGTACCTCAGCATAATCAGCTAGACCTCCTCCACACCTACAGCCTTGCCATAGCAAAATTGTAAAATCACAAGAGTGATCTCATCTACAGAAATAGGCAAAAATCCTGTCAGCTGCTTTGACTCTGCCTCCTAAGAAGAATCTTTTGAATTGTGGAGATGTTCTTCATGTTTCGCTGTTGCAGTCATCACTTATGGGTTATCCCTGCTGGGTAGCCCTCAGCTGGCCTGAATACCAGAGTAAAGGATTTCCCCTCCTGCATTGGCTGTAGGTCACCTGCACCTGATGCCAGGTCGTCAGGGCTATAAAGGGAAGCAGCCAACACCATTGCATCAGTCTTTCTTGCCATGGAGCCCAAAGCAGAAGCAGTTTGCGAGTGCATCAGTCAACCATTGCCAGAGTGAGGGAGAATACTACTAAAGCTAAGTACCCCATTGGGGATCCTTTTCTTGCACTTAACCAATGTCCAAGAATGTAAATAACTGTCTCCGCTGTGGAAAACAAATACCACACAGGGACTTTCATAATCTGTGTGTAACTTGTTTAGGCCCAAACCACGAAGTCCCCAGATGTCAGTTCTCTGACTTATTTAACACTAGGACCATCGGTAGAAGAGCTGAATTTGTAGCTAGGCATTTCAGGGAGAGTAGTTACCAACGCAAAATGGTGTCCGTTGGTTAGTCTACTGTGAAAATTCCTAAAAAGAGATATGAAAAGGAAAGAGATAGACCACAGAAGGTTAGGCCCACAGACGACTCAAACCTGAAGTCAGCCAGCCTACCATCCGCTAGCACAGTGGAACTCAGTGAGGTGCATACATAGCCCCTGATGACAGCTGAAACAGCCATCACAGGCCTCTACTGTGACCCTTTTGGAGTCCAGTATGCCGCCGGATTAGGCTTCTCCTTCCAAATTGTCGGTCGCCAGCCCCACTGTTAGGTCCAAAGCCGCTTTGCAGGCACCGGCTTCTGAGGAGGCTTTTTGGATGACTGACGCCAAAGACTGACGGCCATGCCACCCACCAAAACCACACCTAAGCCCATTGAATCATTTAGGCCTAAGGGCAAGACCACTCCTAGGAAAACTCCTTACTCTGTGCTCAGTCACCAACTACCTCCCACCCAACCTGCTCAGTCTCAGCAGTTACTTAGGATGGCTGATGATTTAATCTCTCTCATATCAGGGGTAAAAAGTCTGCTCAAGCTACCCCAGCCAAAAGGAAAAGGAACCTTTCTCCAGAGGTGCTTTTGGAGCCAGAGTCAGAGGACTCTGAATTTCTGGACTCAGACACTGAACAACAGCCCATGGCAGGCTTTGAGGATTCAGATGCTGAGGAATCCATTCCTTCTGTATCCCCTCCTGAGGACCTCTTATTCAGGGAGACCTTAAATTTCCTCAGAGAGCATTTCAATTGGGAGACTCAGGGCTATCCATAATCAAAGATGAGATTGAGAGAGTTCCTGGACTTGCCACAACACAAACCCTTAGCCATTTTTCCCATTCTGGATGTGGTGGAGGATGTCTTCCTGGAGTCTGGCCTCACACCTGATGCCCTGTACCCTGCACCCAGAAAGACTAATAGGTATTATATGGTGCCAGATACCCATAATTATTTATTCAAGAACCTTGCTGCTGACACAGAGGTCATTACTCAGGCACCAAGGGGGCTAGGGCCAGTTCCTCCAAAAATCCTATACCCTCTGACAAGGAGAGCAGAGTCTTGGACTGATGGGGCAAAAAGGTCTACACTTCAGCTACTCTAGCCATTAGAGCTCTTAACTGCCATTTCCATATGCTTAAATATCAACAGAACACACTGGAGTTATCAAAGCAGAAAATTTCCACCTTACCAGAGAATACTACTACCAGAGAACTAGAAGATCTGCTACACACCAGCTCTCAAGTGGCCAAGCATTCCCTGCATTGTGGATGTGATGCTTTGGAAGCCTCTAGCAGGGCTGCAGTTTCTGGATTAGTCATTAGAAGACATGCATGGTTGAAAGAGCAACCTTTGCCTGATCAGGTTAAATCAAAACTTCTGGATGCTCCTTTGGATAGTGAACAGTTGTTCAGACCTAAGGGAGAGGAGAGGATTAAAAAAAATGGAAGACAAGGGCAAGTCAATGCAGATGGTCAAGGGCTTCTTGTGGGTACAACCCCCCCCCCCCAGATTCAGCAGGAACTTTCCTACTAAGCACTGGTCCTTTCCTGCCCAAGCAAAAGCTGTGCAAAGGAAAGGATGCAGAAATAGGCCCTCCAGGCAACAGCAGCAAAGCCAGCAGAGGTCTAGACAGTGGACCTCTACTACACCTAGGCAAGGGAATTCTAAGTCCACTCCCTACCCTAAGGACTCACAATGACTCCCCCTCTCCCCTCTGCCTCACCCTGACAGGCTAGCAGGAAGGCTTTCCCTATTCTTAGGTAAGTGACAAACCATCATAGCAGATCAGTGGGTCCTAAACATCATTTCCCAAGGGTACAGTTTCACTTTCATAGAGAACCCCAGATTTTCTGGTTTTCCAGACATACCAGCAAATCAGAGGACAGAGGCCATCTGCCAGGTTCAAAAACTCTGTGCTCAAGAAGCAATGGAGCCAGTACCAGAGGAACAAGTGGGAAAGGATTTTATTCAAGGTTGTTCCTAGTACCCAGAAAAGAGGGCAACTGGTGCCCTATTATAGACCTTTCCACATTAAATCTGTTCCTCCCTAGTGCCAAAATTCAAAATGCTAACCCTTCAAAAACTCTTGCCGATGTTGGCACCAAATGCTTGGCTAGTGACCCTAGATCTGACAGATGCCTACCTCCATATCCCCCCCTCCCCAAAAAAAAAAAATTGCACTTTTTTCATCTGCTTTTACTGTTTTTGTGTTTCTTCCTACTTTATTACTTTATTTTGTTTTTGCGTAATCTTAAAAGTACTCAATTGTATTTATTACTGCTTGGTGTAACTATCATTCTAAGCCTTTTGGTTTAAGCACTTGGGCTTCAGACCAGTTGTTTTACATTAAGAAGGTTTGTGGTTTGCACTGTTGTGGCAGGACAGGTAGCTTACATCCTTCTAAGTTGGGAACTGCTGATTGAAGGCTCATTGTCTGTTATTCTAAAAGTGTATTAGTTCTGGTTTAAGCACTTGGGCTTCAGGCCAGTTATTTTACATTAAGAAGGTTCATGGTCTGCACTCTTGTGGGAGGAGAGGCTGGGCTCTGCCCTTCTGAGCTGGGAATTTCTGGTTAAAGGCTTATAGTGCCTGCATATTTGAACTGTTTCATACTGAAACTGGTGCGCCTTGTTTGCTGTATCATAGACTAGATCCAGGCCTGCTGAATCTAGCTTTGTTTGTATAAATTGAGCACTAATCCAGGCCTTCTTAAAAGTATTCAATTGTATTTATTACTGCTTGGTAGTAACCTGATTAAAGTGTAGCTATAATTCTAAGTCTTTTGTTCTAAGCACTTGGGCTTCAGACCAGTTGTTTTACATTAAGAAGGTTTGTGGTCTGCACTGTTGTGGCAGGACAGGTAGCTTACATCCTTCTAAGTTGGAAACTGCTGATTGAAGGCTCAGTGTCTGTTATTCTAAAAGTGTATTAGTTCTGGTTTAAGCACTTGGGCTTCAGGCCAGTTATTTTACATTAAGAAGGTTTGTGGTATGCACTCTTTTGGGGAGGAGAGGCTGGACTCTGCCCTTCTGAGCTGGGAATTTCTGGTTAAATGCTTATAGTGCCTGCATATTTGAACTGTTTCTTACTGAAATTGGTGCACCTTGTTTGTTGTAACATAGACTAGATCCAGGCCTGCTGAATCTAGCTTTGTTTGTATAACTTGAGCACTAATCCAGGCCTTCCTTTTGGAGAAGATTCCCCTGCACCCCAGTGGCAGGAGTTTGCAGTTAGAACTTGTCTGATTGAAGACTACAGGAACAGGGCTCAGTTTTGAATTTTTTTTACTGGTTAATTGGGTAATCTGTTTAAAAGCCTTTTCTGATTGCTTGTAGTCATCTAAAGCTGTTTTAAGTGTATTATTTACTGTTTTTAACTTATCTTTAAAAAAAAATGTCCTTGTTTCCCACCTTTCTAAGCTAGTATAGTCCAGTTTTCAGGCTTGTTCTGAATTCAGGGCTGTGTTACAATTTTCTGAGTTGCCCATACCTTACTTGGATAGAGGGAGGTTTCTCTGTTCACCTGTGAGAGAGGGAGCTTTGAGCAGCCATCTGTCCCTGGAGGAGTGGTTCCAGCCCAGAAGTTAGTAGTTTATAGGCCATTTTGGGCTAATTTCTCTTTCTTTCATTTCCCTGCTGTAAAAAACGCATTTGCACAGTTTTGCATGTCTGGGCAGTGCCGGTTAGCTAGGGCTAAATTTATCCCAATTCCACCAAGTCTCCTCTTCAGTTTTTCCCTTGAAAGTAGTCTAACTCTCAACCTAAGCACTTAAAAGCATCCTACAGTCCAGCACTTGCTCAGACCTAATAGCAAGCACTAATATACCCCAACACTTGATTGCCCAGCAGGGCAATGCTCATTATTCACCCTTCACCAACCAAGTGACTAAGCAGCTCACCCTACTATTCAGGCATGGCCAAAGGGCAATTTCAGGTATACTCTCCAGTCCAGCTGGTGAACCTGGGTATCATGAGGCAATATTACAACTGCCTCATGTACACAGACAACCCTCTCCTCCTACCACAAAACATTAACATATGCAAGAGATGCAATTATATAGCTAAACTGGAGGCTAAGCTCTCTCCACCCAAGACTGGAACAGGCAGTCATGAGGAGAAGGTTAACACTTGCACCACACCTCCAGCCTCACGTAGACATACTAAACCAGCACTGGCAAAAAATACACATAAATACACAAACTTATACTGAGGCTGTAAATAAAAACCTGCAAAAGCATCACAGACCTCCAAAGCAGACACCCAAAAAACCTGCACCTCCCATCACAAACCAGACAACTACAGGAACAGGGCTCAGTTTTGAAATTTTTTTACTGGTTAATTGGGTAATCTGTTTAAAAGCCTTTTCTGATTGCTTGTAGTCATCTAAAGCTGTTTTAAGTGTATTTTTTACTGTTTTTAACTTATCTTTAAAAAAAAATGTCCTTGTTTCCCACCTTTCTAAGCTAGTATAGTCCAGTTTTCAGGCTTGTTCCGAATTCAGGGCTGTGTTACAATTTTCTGAGTTGCCCATACCTTACTTGGATAGAGGGAGGTTTCTCTGTTCACCTGTGAGAGAGGGAGCTTTGAGCAGCCATCTGTCCCTGGAGGAGTGGTGCCAGCCCAGAAGTTAGTAGTTTATAGGCCATTTTGGGCTAATTTCTCTTTCTTTCATTTCCCTGCTGTAAAAAACGCATTTGCACAGTTTTGCATGTCTGGGCAGTGCCGGTTAACTAGGGCTAAATTTATCCCAATTCCACCAAGTCTCCTCTTCAGTTTTTCCCTTGAAAGTAGTCTAACTCTCAACCTAAGCACTTAAAAGCATCCTACAGTCCAGCACTTGCTCAGACCTAATAGAAAAAATGATCAATTTCAACAATTGGCTAAGCTTCTGGTATCATTCAAAGGGGATCCAGTGTCTGTCAGCCTGGGACGACATGCTCGACAAGCCTTATTACTTTGCAAGAGTCTAATTGCACCTATCACCCCTAGGCTTTCGAATACTGGCCAAGGCTCTTGCTGCCCCCATAGTGCCTTTTTTAGGCAAGGCTCAAAAGTCAAATCCATCTCCGTAAAAAGCACAAATAAAAAAAAATGAGGGCTCAACGACCGGAGTTTAAATCTCAAAATACATGCCTCAGTATGAAGAACGTTGACATCTGTGCAGTAACTGAAACCTGGTTCAAGGCTCCACAGACCACCCCAGCTGTACCAGGCTACAACTCATACCACACATTTCGGCCACAGAACATGGACAGAAACACAAAAGGAGGGGGTGTATCCATATTCATCAAGGATACCTACACCTCCAGGTTAGTGGCGCAGCATGATACCTCCGAGATCATCCATGTGCAACTAACATCAGGCAAATCTGCAATGCAAATTGTGGCCTGCTACTGATCACCCTCCATGACCCAGGACCACCAGTCTGACTTTCTGGAGACACTGGAAAACATGAAGGTCCTACCGAACACCCTGATATTGGGCGATTTCAGTTACCCTACCGTTAACTGGAAAAACTACTCAAGTACAAACTCCCAAGTCCAGCACTTCCTGGAATTTATCAACTCAAATGCCCTGGATCAGCTGGTAAACTCCCCTACCAGAGGTGTAAACATATTGGACCTGGTCATCATCAACATGGGCGACAGGTGTTCCACACTGGAGGTCAACCATCACTGGTTAGATCAGACCATAAACTAATCACTCTGGATGTCCACACCACAACACCACCTCCAACCAAGGAAACCACAGTGAAAAACTTTTCTATAGCAAACTTCACCTGACTTAAGACAGAGGTGGTAAGTTTCACAGCCCCCATGCTAAAGGGTAACAGTATCCAAGATGCAGGAACTTTTACAAATGCACTCTATGAGCACCTGCAAGGATGCATGGATCGTGCCATCCCTAGCAAAACCAAGACTCACTCCCCTAAGAGAAGGAAACCAGTCTGGTGGACCCCTGCCATAAACAGGCTATACAATAGAAGGAGGAAACTAGTTCAGAATAAAAGCAAATCCCAAGAAGGAAAGACATCACTGATCAGTATCCGTAAGAAACTAAGGTCCCTCATAAAATCCTCCAAGGCTAACTTTGAAAGAAAAATAGCCAAGGATCAGTAAGAAACTAAGGTCCCTCATAAAATCCTCCAAGGCTAACTTCGAAAGAAAAATAGCCAAGGATTCGAAAGATAACTACAAAGCCTTCTTTAGCTATGTCAAGAATCTAAGTGGCAACTCACAGATATGCTCTGAGCTAGTGCAAAATAGTACAAAATATACTGAACCTACTGATATTGCCAACTGGCTTACAGACAGAACTCACACGGTAAGAATAGCGGGCTCCAGGTCCGACTCTAAACCAGTCACAAGTGGTGTCCCACAAGGCTCGGTCTTGGGACCCCTACTGTTAGGCATATACTTCTCAGAAGTACAGGCAAACACAGGAGGACTATGGCTAACCAAGTTCGCTGATGACTGCAAACTGGGAGCCATAATTGACTCTCCAGCTGACACGGACATTCTCCAAAAGGGTCTTACTGAGACAGACACCTGGTGTCAAAGTCATGGTCTCAAGCTAAATGCCAAAAAATGCATAGTCATCCCGTTTGGGAAAAACAAAACACCCACGAATTACCACATAGGTGGCAGCCCCCTTAATACAGAAGAGGTAATAAGAAATCTGGGGACCCAGGTAGATAGTAATCTCTCCTTTGACAATCATATTGCCAAAGTAGTTAGGAAATCCTTCTATGTAGCCCATCTAATTACTAAAGGGTTTGCATCTAGAAATAGAGGTTATAGTGCCCCTCTACTTGTCACTCATCAGACCCATCATAGAGTACAATGCCCCATTTGGGATGCACCTCTCAAGACACTTCCAACAGCTGGAAAGACCACAAAAGTACCTCACCAAGAGGATTACTGGCCTCAAATATATGTCCTATGCAGCCCGACTGGAAAAACTCCAGCTGTACTTAGTTGCATATCGCTTACTCAGAGGTGATCTCTGCCTGACTTACAAAGCCATGTCCAACTCAGAATTGATGGACATGCTCCACCTAAAGAAATCCAAGTCACTGTGAGCCACTCGTTCTAGTGAGCTAAACCTCGCCACAACAATAAATAGAACATGCTGGAGGGATAGATTCCTGTCACAGAGACTCCCCATGCTTTGGAACAAAATTCCTAACTACATTAGGCAGAGCCCCTCACTAACATACTTCAAGAGAAACCTTGACGAGTGAATGGGTAACAGAAAATACACCCCTGGGATCACTTCATTGGCTCTTCTTAACAGAGGCTCAGTTAATTAATCAATGGGGTGGTGAAAGCTGACACACTCTGGCTAGGCTTATAAATGCCCTTGGGCAGATAGCCTAGTACCTACCTTTGAACCTATGAACCTATAAGGGAGTCCTGCAGGGGCTTCCTACACTTCAGAGCAGTCTTAGAGCACTTTCAGTTCACTGCTCTGCCCTTTGGCTTATCTACTGCTCCCAGAGTCTTCACCAAGTGCCTGGCTCCTATCATTGCCTTTTGCAGACAGAAAAACAGATAGATTTACCCTATCTGGATGACTGTCTCATCCAGGTGGACACCAAGGAGAAACTCTTACAGGATCTTACCTTTGTCCAAACCCTCCTAACCTCTCTGGGACTTACCATCAACAGGGAAAAATCCCAATTCCAGCCCACAAGATGGATAAACTTCTTAGGAGCTCTCCTGGACACATTTACCCAAAGAGCCTTCCTCTCTCCAGAGAAGCAGAGCTTTCTCCCCCTCTGCTTTTCTCAGCTAGGATGCAGGACACACCTCACAGCAAAGAAGTTCCTGGAAGCACTCGAGCACATGACATCCTGCATCCTGTTAGTTCCTTTGGCAAGGCTCCACATGAGAAAACTACAGTGGTCCTCAGAAACCTTTGGTGGCAATACTCACAGTCACTGGAGCACCAGCTGCCTCTGATTCCCTGCTTAAGGAAGGAACTTTTATGGTGGCCAGAAGTCTGTACCCTGAACAGGTGTCTGCCCTTTATTACCCTTCCCCAAGGCCAGACCATCACCACCAATGCCTCAGATACAACCTGTAGAGCTCACTTAGGAGACGTACACTCAGGGCACCTGGGATCAGGGGAGATCTAGCCCTCCATATCAACCTGAAGGAAATGCTGGCAGTGCACCAGGCTATAATAGCTTTCAAGGTCCAACTCAGACCAGCAGTGCTTTTGATCAAAACAGACAACCCCACGGTCATGTGGTACATCAACAAACAAGGAGGAACACACTTCTACCCCCTTTGTCACCTAGCTATGCTAATTTGGCAGACAGCCTCAATGATGGGACTACATCTGATAGCCCAGTACATTCCAAGGGAAAACAACACCTTGGCAGACCACCTCATCAGAAGTGTCCTGAAGCCCCACAAATGGCACCTTCACAAGGAGATCTTCCTCAGCATCATACACCTCTTGGGGTGCCGGAGTTAGACCTCATTGTAACAATAGAAAACAGACAGCTGACCAGGTTCTGCTCCAAGGAGTTCCACCCATGAGCTTGGAAGGTGGACGCTCTCGCTTTTCACTGGGGCAACCTGTTTGTGTACACTTTCCCTCCCTTGCCACTGATTCCCAGGGTACTTCTAAAGATCAGGGATGAAGGGGCAAGGGCACCTTCATTGCCCCAAACTGGCCCAGGCTCAGCCTGACCAAGGAGCTACCCATGAGCCTGCCTGTCACAGAAAAGCTGCTAACCCAAGAAAAAGTGTCAGTACTGTATCCATATCTTCAAACACTCAGCCTATCCGCATAGCTTATACCTCAGAGTTGGATATCAGGCCACCTTTGAGCAAGCGGGTTCTGGATATCATTAAGGAGTCCAGGAGGCCCAGCACCCGGAAATCCTATTCCGCAAAATCGAAAAGATTTACTGCCTGGTGCCACAATAAGGGTGAAAGCAGCACCCATGCCACTCTCACTGTGGTTGTGGACAACCTGGCATAGCTCATGCAGAAGGGATTGTCATTCTCTATCAGAATTCATGCCTCAGCTATCTCTGCTCATTCCCCAATAGAGCAACCTATGTTCTCCCATCCCCTGCTTAAACAATTCCTGAGAGGGGTGTCACACATTAGACCACATAGAAAGCCACCTACTCCAGCATGGGACCTGAACTTTGTCCTGGAAAAAACTGACTTTACCCCCTTTTGAACCAGCTGCCTCAGCAGAAATGAAGCATCTCTCTTGGATGACTGCCTTCCTGCTGACCATAACCTCAGCCAGGAGGGTTTCTGAGCTACAGTCTCTCATGGCCATTGAACCCTTCATTATTTTCCATGTAGACAGGGGGTCTCTAAGAACCAACCCCTCCTTTATGCCTAAGGTGGTATCTGATGTGACCCTTAATTAGCCTATCCATCTCCTTACCTTCTTTCAAACCCACAAAATTGGGGAGAAAGGATTCTCCATACATTAGATGTGCACAGACAGCTTAGGTACTATCTGGATAGGACCAAGTCTTTCAGAAAGACTGACCAACTGCTGGTCAGCTTCCCCCTAGGGACAGAGGGGAAACCCATATCCAAGCAGACCATTTCTAAATGGCTATCACATTGCATACATTTATGCTACTCCTTTCATGGGAAGATACCTCCCAAATCAGTCAGAACCCATTCTACTAGGGCAGCATCAACTTCCATTGCCTTCCTTAGAGGCGTTCCTGCTAAGGATATTTTAGAAGCTGCCAGCTGGTCATCCGTTCACACCTTCACAAAACACTACCAACTGGCTACTTTCTCCAAATCCCAGACAGGCTTTGCTTCAGCAGTCCTACAGGGCATTGTGGCTTCCACTTAAAGCAGTGCAAGCCGAGATTCCAGCTTCTTCCCTTCCTTCCTTCCACCATACTTTTCAGCTTTGGGAATCTTCCCACAAGTAATGACTGCAACAGTGAAACACGAAGAACATATTACAGTTGTGTACACTTACTATAAATGTAGATGTTCGAGTGTATCCAATTTTGCAGTCCTGTTTCCCTCCAACCTTCTCCCTCTTTATTTCCATCATAGCTAATGACCTACCCCAGGTTGGCCTTCTTCAGGCCTTCTTGGCAAGGCTCCTATATGTTGGGGGCAAGGAAAAACTGATATAATGGCGTTGGCTGACTCCGTTTATAGTCATGACGACCTGACATCAGGTGCAGGTGACCTACAGCCGACGCACGAGGGAAATACTTTAGTCTGGTATTCGGGCCAGTTGAGGTCTACTCAGCAGGGATAACCCACAAGTGATGACTGTAACAGTGAATACACTCTAACATCTACATTTATGGTAAGTGTACACAACTGTACTTTCCCCAGAGTGCTCCTCTTACCTCCAACAATGCTGGTAGTCGTGGTCAGAATTTCTCCACTTTTGCTGTCACTGTCCTACCACGCTTTTAATTGTCTGTAGGTGGTTCATCAGAATCTCTTTAAAGCCTTCAAAAGTCAATCTGATTGCCCTTGCAAAATTCCACCAAGACCAAAGCCTTCACAACTGCTACAGCTACTGCCTGCATGGCATGTGGTTACCTGTTGTTCAGTTCCAGAGAATCCCTGCCAGCATGGCATAGAATGTCACTTTCTTTAACATGATAGCTTCCTCTCACTGCCAGTGCCCACCAGCAGATCCTTGGGTTACTGCCATGAACATCTTTCCATCACATCTGATACTTCTGCAGAACCTTAGGTGTTGAACAGAGATATTCAGTTCTTAAACAGAGTCCTTTCAGACTCCACATCTAATAGACATCCCATGTATATGGTAGAAGTTCTTCTGGAGGTAGATGTTGAGATTTTCTTTCTCAAAAATATCATCCTGGCATATTCTGGGTACCCTCAGTACATGTTTGTTTTGTTTTTGTTTTAGTCAGTCCACCCATCACTCCAGACATCTGACCCAAATCTTTGCCATTTGACAGCTCTGCACCTGTCCTGAACTGTGTGTCCAGAACATATGGTTTCAGGTCTGATAACATGACTACCAAGGTCAATCATCAGATTTTGTCACATGGTACTGTGGTCAGCCTGCACTTGGTCTATATATACTAATATAGACTAATGATAGTACTCAAGAATGGCCAGCAAAATATAATTACCAATTTAGCAAGATTTTATTTTTAATACTTTATTGAATTTTTTGAGAATTTGTAGTATTTTGTATCTATTTATCTCTCTGTCTCTTTTGCTCCTGCTTATTTTTACTTACCAGGTTACTCACATTAGGTATTGCCTATTTTTAATGAAGCAGAAAAATGGTGCTCATATTAGCAAGGCTATTCTTCATGCTGTGGGGCAAACAGTCACGTGTTCCTTGAGATGGCTGTAGCCCAAATTAGAAATTAATAAAGAACATGAAAGAATATTGTTCATTTATAAATGGAACATACTTCTTTATGATATGTATTCGATTAGTAAAGTACTTTCCTTAGAAATGTTTCTCATTCTGAAGTCCTCAACAAAACAGTGTGCGTGTATTTCACTGTGAAACTGCACCAGCAACATAATATTTCGCACTGCACAAAAAACTTCAAATTTTAGAGATTGCATGTCTTGCGTAACAAAATGCAAATTAATTAATACATTGCAATGAATAAATACAAATCCTCCACCCTTACTTCAGATATGGATGGCTGGCAGAGCAGATCTTGTTAATAAACATTATTTTACTGCATTTTCTTACATACATATATACAGGCAACCATATAAATGTTCTCAGTAACACTCAAATACAGAGTGAGTGGTTTTATTTTGGGTCCATAATTTCACAGATAAACCAGTTTTAGTACTGAACCTTCAGCAGTATCTCAGTAAACTGGTCAGCTTGGAAATGCTGAGCTACAGGTCTTCCTCAAAGACGTTATGGAGGGAATTGTGAAGTTGCAGTTGTATTAAAACAATCATACTCTTCATAATGTGTTTTTTTACCATCACTTGTGAGAAGAGACTGCCTTAATGTGTATCCGTTATGCTGTGAAGCATATTTATATGCAGCTAGCTTCATTGCCAGCTATACTTCTAATGTTAAAAAGAAAGATTATAGTGTGCTGTTTGAGTTTGTGAGTTTTCCACATACAGAATGATGTCATGGTAGGTAGTGGGCAATGAGTTACATACAACTGCAAGGTATTATTGGTAAACAACTTACTTCTTTAGAAGAACAGCTTCTTAGTTACATTGTGGTTTCACTACAAAATTATCACTTGTTAATTTGCAAAGTAATGCATTCCACCTGAATGATCTAGTTAAACACTTGCTGTTTTAGTAAGTAAGGCACGCCTATCGATGCATTTAACATGGAAGTGCAGTAGACTATACAGTAGTTTAAGTCGTAAGTCATTGTGGGCTCTGTCTTTCATGATGTCATTGTAGTGGTTTTCAACTCCAAGAAAAAATTCAGGGAGCCACTGTTATCACCAAATTAGAATACAAAAACAGCACATTTTTTCCCATCAAAGACTGTGTTTAGTTTGCTACTGATTTCCACAATTCTTTGTATTTGCCCTAGCACCCACGGAGGCCAACCTGGGACAATTGACCTGTAGCTCAGAGTCATAAAACTAGAGCTCCAATATAGGTTTTGGTTGGCTCCATCTCTAGCTAGTCTGCTTTTTGCAGCTTGAACTTTTTCCTAACCCTCCTACCCTTTTCCTGTTGTGGTTTTAAAAAGCTGTGTCTCTGGCCTGACTTTCACACCTTATGCTAATCTGAATTCCAAAGTCCCTCCCTCTCCTCTTTCACTAATATTGTCTGTTGTATAACTTATTTAAGCACCTTTCCCACCCATTGTTTTCCATAGTTCAATAATACTGAGTGACCACCCACTAAACCTGTATTACTCCTGAATAAACGTTCCTTACTATAAGTTGTCTCTTGCTCATTTCCTATAGATCCCTTCTGCTTGGCATCCTTACCTCACTTTGAGAGGATAGTGAATTAATCCTGCTTCACCCTGGGAGAAAAGAGATTTATTTCACTATTTTGCACTTCAGTTAACTGTCTTAGAGTGCTGTTGCTTTGTTTTTGCTTTATTTGTTGATTTTGCACTTTAAATAACTGTAAATGTCCCTAATACTTGAAATCACATTGTCCAGGTAGTTTGTTTAAGTTGTTTTATGGTAGAATTACACTCCCAAGCAATCTTTTTTTATGTTTTTACGCAGGAGTACATCTAGTGGCAGTAGGTGGTAGCCTGGTCTTCCCAAATCCCATAGACCTCCCAGATATTCCAGCTGCAAAAACTATTATCATCAAAACTGAAAGAAATCAACAGAAACAACACCTAACACTGGACATACAGCCACACCAAGTGGTGCTTCAACTACAAAGCTCATAAGACAAGCCAATATCCTACCCCAGGACCTTAGTTATAAGGGACTCCATTGTAAGGCATAGTGATATCCCACTCAACAGGTTGAAAAAGAGAAAATAATGGTCAGTTGTATAAGGGGTTAGGATCCATCATGTACTCAAGTCATTGCACCACGCTTTCAAGTATCGTCCATGTAGGTGTAAATGCCCTGAGAGATACCTCCCTAGACTATATAAAGAGAGACATTATAGTGATCTTGTACTATGTGTCACAGGTTAGTATATGCCTAGCACTGATCAACATTGTACCTTCACCAAGGATGATGCCACAATGCATACAAAAGGTGATTCACGTTAATAATTGTGTTAGTTTTTGGTGTCACTCTAGGGGATACAGTTTTTGTCAGCATGGGATGACATGAATAACAAACCTCATTGCTTTGCCAAGGATTACCTACACCTGTCCCCACTAGGTTTTCAAATATTTGCTAAAGCATTGTCTTCAACCACAGAGTTTTTTTTAGTCAATGCCAAATTGACAAACCTTCTAACATATCAAAAGCTACCCAAGGAAATCTAAGATGGTACTGTTCAATGTCAGGAGTCTAAACAAGTAGCATTACTCCCTCCAAGCTCTCCTCATTTTGGAGAATGCAGACATCTGTGCAGTTACCAACACATGATTTAAAGCCACAGAGAGTAGTCTGGCAGTGCAAGGCTTCAGTGCCTTCCACACATTTAGACCAGCAACTGCACAGGCAGGGACAAAAGGTGGAGGTGTCCCAATCTACATCAATACCATGCATATCTCCAAGCTAATTAAATAGGATGATGCACTGGAATTCCCCCAGATCTAGATTACCATAGATAAAGTTTATATCTTAGCAAGCTATATGTCAACCTCTATGTTCTATGAAAACCCAGAGCTCGTACTTAGACCTACTGGAGTCACTCAGTATTCAAGCAAATACCATACTCATGGGGGACTTTAATTATCCCTCTATAAATGGGGAATCCTACACAATCCCAAATTTGCAGGTGCAGAGATTCCTAGAGTTTATAAACACAAACATCCTGGACCAGTTAGCACATATGCCTACTAGAGGTGCAAACATATTGGACCTGGTACTCACAAATAAGGGAGGATGCTGCATATCCTCCAGTGGTGTGTCCTCTCTGGTAAGGTCAGATCACAAAGTAGTATCCTTTGAAATAAGAATCAGTTCTGTACCCCAGCAAACCCTGTAACAGTTTGAAACTACTCCAAGGCAAACTACATAATATTAAGGGGTTTATATCATAAGATCAAATGCACCCAGTATCAAATTGCACTACATAGAACAGCAAACCTCGAAAGCAGACAATTACGAAAGCTCAGTATTCTGAACACGGAAACCGCTGTCATGCATAGTTGGCCTTCAGAATACTTACGTCCGTGAAACATGCTGAATGAGAGGAAGAATGCCCTCTATGAACCACATCACATCCTGACGTCAGTGGTTAATGTGTACTGATAACAGTAACGCCCTCTCGAATCACTGTCAGTCTGCAGGATAACAAGAAATAACGTAGTCCCATTGAAAAAGACATACAAATCTGACAAGCATACAGTCGCAGATATCCCCATGAGAGTGCAATGCTGAAATAGTAAATGCAACACTGTGGAAGAATAAATGAAGGGTTTCCACATCTGCTCCCTGTGCGCAACGCTCTGACTGAATAGCAACATGGCTGCCACTACCTCCCCAACCGTCGCTCCCAGAATTCTAGGGTCACTGTATGAATGTATCATGTCCCAGAAGAGGTCAGGCATGTTAGAGTTGGATGGGTATTTGTGCAATGCAGAAAAAATCCAAAGGAAAGAAAATGTACTGGTGCTGTAGAAGAAAGTTTACACTGAAATGTAGGGACAGGGCCATCACGGAGACTGAGGTGGGCGGGGAACATCTAGTGAAAACAGTTGGTCACCTGCATGCTCCCAATGTAGCTAAAATGGAGAAGTACCGGGCTTGTCATAGCCTAAAGGAGAGTGCAAGGTGCAGTACAGGAACTCCAGCATTGCTGGTGAATGATGTTGTCAGTAGTACTTCTGCAGATACACTAACGTCATTGCCATCCAGAAGGTCCATGCTCCAGCAGATCAATAGAGTTAGGCAACAGAAGATGCGGACATACAAGGTTGTGGCTACTACTCTTGGTGTGGTTGACACAACCACATGTACACTGAAACATGGCACATTCCTCCAAGCACAGAGGGCAGACATCCAAATAAATACACATGTGCTAGTGTTTAGCACAGAAGGGAATCTGCATGACCTGTGTAGTGCACAGATCTGGTTCATGGACGGTATATTCCTAACCAAGGGTAGGCTATGTAGGCAATTATATACCATCCATGCCTTGGTGAGCTTTGCAGAGTCCACTAAATGTTTACCTCTAGTGTACACACTCATGTCGAAGAAGTCGTATCGGGCATACAGCTTCCTGTGGGAGTGTCTTTTTGAGCTATTGTCTCCCATGCAGTTACAATATAGGGTACAGTACATACTGATAGACTTTGAGTTGGCAGCAATAAAGAGTGTCAGGCATAACTTTATGGCCGTGGTCAGCAAGGGATGCTACTTTCATTTCGCACAGGCAGTGTGGAGAAAGGTACAGTCCCTTGGCCTAGCAAGTGTGTATGGGAAGGATGCTTCTCTACAGTTGGATGTTAAACGGCTCATAGCCCTAGCATTCCTAAGTGTGGATGATGTAGGTGAGGCATTCAGGTGTATCAGTGAGACATTTCACCCAGATGGAAAGGAGTTGCTGGTGTACTTTGCTGAAGTCTACATTACAGGCTGTCTCAGAAAGCAACATACCTGGACAGCAGGTGTACAGCGATTCCCGCCGATGTTTCCAGTGGAATTCTGGGATGTCCATGACCTCAATGAACTGTCATTACCCAGGACACAGAATTATGTGGAGGGATGGCACAGGCATCTTCGGTGCCTACTAGGGAGATGCATTGCCAACATACCTGCTGTCATCAATGTCCTTGTCAGGGAGAAGAACAGGGTGGATGTTATGCGGATACTAATGCGGTCAGGCTGCTGTCCATCTTCAAATAAATATAAGCACAGGGAAAGGTGGAAGAGGCTGGAGAACGTGATCCATTGCAGGTCAAAGTATACTGCTGTTGAGTTCGTACATGCAATAGCTACCCTTTTGACACTGTAGGGTGATGGCTACAGTAGTATGGCGTACTGACACCTGTAAATAGTTTAGTCACTGTAAATAGTGTGTGCATAGAATAGTGTGTGCATAGTGTGGGGATTGTAGTGTTGGTTTGTTTTGTACCAGCATGCCGGTGTGGGATATGTGCCAGCTTCTGCTGTTGCTGTTTACTTTCCATTACAGTCTGTTGGCACATGTGCTAATGTGCCAGTTCGTTATATTGCTGTTTACGTTGAGCACTTGTTTGTAGGGCATTTGATCAGGTTGCAGGCTTGCCAGTTATGGAGGCGTGGTGTCCGTTTGTTAGTGATGGGTGTCAGGTTGTACAGGTGAGCGGATGGCCAAGTGTTGCTGTTCGTGTATTCACTTTTCGACATTCTGTGCCTTCGTAATTTTCTGCTTTCTAGGTTTGCTGTTCAATGTAGTGCAATTTGATGTTGTGTGCGTTCCATCTTATGATATAAACCCAATATTAAGTGTTAACCTGTCAAAATTTCAAGCCCCTCCAAACCCAGATAACACAGCATCCTATGTGGAATTATTGACTGAAGCTCTGTGCAACCATGTCAGTTGATTGCATAAAGGCTGCTGTGCCTACCAGAGATAAGCCCAAAACTAACTCAAAAAACAAACCAGGCTGGTAGAATCCAAAATTAAACAACTTCGACAACAAAAGAAAAAAGAAATATAGAAAATTAGAAACCGTAACACCAAAACAGATAAAACTCTCTTATCAAACTAAATATACAACTAAGTGAACTAATTAAGTCCAGCAAAGCAAATGTTGATATAATGATAGCATCTCATGCCAAGGACAATCAGAAGGCTCTTCTTTAGCTATGTCCAAAACCTCGGAGACAGAACACAACAGTATGCCAAACTGTTGCCAAATGGACCCACGTACATGGAACTGGGAGATATAGCAAATCTTCTGGCTGATACATTCAGCTCCAACTTTACCCCCACCCCCACTGCCAACCACCCCCAGGAAATCCCACCTAACATAACTTATCTCACTACCAGTAGAGGAGCAGATCTTAAATGTGCACTCTAAGGCCAAGAATGCACCTTTCATGGGCCCTGCTAATATCCCTTAATGCCCCCTAAATAGCTTGAAACCTATGAGGGTCACTGGAGTCACTATTCAACCATAGCCTCTGGACAGGCTTAGTGCCACACAAATGGAGGACTGAATGAGCATCCCCCTGCACAAGTGAGGAGCATCAGCAGATCCCAGGAACTACAGTCCCATTAGTCTGACTACTCTCATATGCAAAGTCGTGGAAAGAATTATCATGGAAATTATTAAAAATGCCATAGGAAACCTTCAGACACAAGACGCAACACAGTGTGGTTTTGTTAAACACAGGACATGCCTACTGTACCTGGTAGATTTCATTGAGAAGGTCACCAAGACAGCGGATGAGGGCAAAATAGTACATGCTGCATACCTTGACCTACCTAAGGCATTTGACACCTCATTCGAACATTTTAAACAAACTCACAGAATTAGACATAAAGCCCCATGTAACTTGCTGGATAGCCAGCTGGCTCACAGATAAGACCCAGCAAGTTATGATTGGAGAGACCACCACCACAAAGAGGCCAGTCACCAGTGGAGTCCTGTAGGGCTCTGTGCTGTATCTGCTCCTCTTTGGCATCTGTTCTTCAGAAGTCAAGGCGAATGCCAAGGGCATCTAGCTTACCAAGTTTGTAGATGTTTGCAACCTAGGAACAGTCTTAGACCCGCCCATGATACTAACTTCTTACAAGAAGATCTAACACAAACAAATGACTGGTGCCAAAATACATTGCTTGAAACTCAATGCCAAGGAATGCATAATAGTACTTTCTGAGAAGTCGACCACCCAGGGAAACTACCTCATTGATAAAACACACCCAAAAGTAGCTTTTGGAATTCTGGCCAAAAAGTTCAACCTTGGTCTCATCAGACCATAACACATTTTCCCCACATGCTTTTGGGAGACTTGATGTATTGTTTTGCAAATTTTAGCCAGGCCTGGATGTTTTTCTGTGTAGGAAAAGGCTTCCATCTTGCAACCCTACCCCATAGTCCAGATATGGAGAATACGGGAGATTGTTGTCACATGTAGTAGACAACCAGTACTTGCCAGAAATTCCTGCAACTCCTTCAGTGTTGCTGTAGGTCTCTTGGCAGCCTCCCTGACCAGTTTTCGTCTTGTCTTTTCATCAATTTTGGAGGGACATCCAGTTATTTGCAACATCACTGGTGTCCCATATTTTCTCCACTTTTGGTGACTGTCTTCACTGTGTTCCATGGCATATCCAATGCTGTTGAAATTTTTTTTGTACCCTTCTCCTGACTGATACCTTTCAACAATGAGATCCATTTGATGCTTTGTAAGCTCTCTGCGAACCATGATTTTTGCTGTAGCAGGCAACTGAGTAAATGTCAGGAAAATCCTACTAATACAACTCAACTTTATTTGGGGTTAATCATAGTCTCTTTAATTGATGGCAGGTGTGTACCCAAGAAGACTGAATGATGTAATTAAATCAAAAGGTGCTTCAGCAAAGTATTAGTTTAAGTGTGTGCACACGTATGCAACCAGCATATTGTATGTTTTTTATTTTTAATATTTTTTCCCCTAACAGATTTGTTTGTTTTTCAATTGAATTGTACAGGTTATAGGCCACATTAAAGGTGAGAAAAGTTTTGAAATTATTTATTGTGTCTCATTTTTTATATCACAAAAACCTGCCATTTTAACAGGGGGTGTACACTTTTTATATCCATTGTATGTCTCTGATGGGCAGAGGTGGCCTTTAAGTCATGCCCTAAGTAACATGCACCCTTAAAATAACCTCTAAGGCATGATAACTCATGGGATACATGTGGGTTGCATGGCTAGGCTTATAAAGGCCCCTATGGTTATTAGTCAAGTATACACCAATGAACATAAGCATTTGTATATGGTATACAGTATGGAAGTTATATCTAACTCTGAAACTTTCTTACTTACACTTGCTTCAGAATGTGACAAGTACACTTTAAAGAAATATTGAAGCTTACATTGAGGTAAACTGTTCATGTAATCTTGTGCATACTGAGATAGTAACGTACCACCTCTCTTAGCTCAGAAAATGAATAATTTAATTTCACTTCTCCTAGATTAGTAACTGACACTCATTTTTAGCTGGTGTTGCAAGGCTTGGATGAGGCAGGAGCACTGATCTGATATATTGAGTAGAAGACTAAAGGAAGCAAACTCATGATAGCAAACTGTAGCTGTTTACTTGTTCGTAGTCTTAATCCCTTTTGCTATACCCCAAAAATACAGCAAGATACAGCTGTTTAGCATTTCACATTCTCGTCCCAGGCTAAAGAAATCCCTAATAGTATCTCTACTACCATTAGAAAACAGCAAAATATAATCAAGCACAAGGCAGAAACTCCGCTTTTATTTTATTTATTTTATTTTATTTTACATTTGTTGACCGGGCTGGTCCAACTGGATATATGTCCATTTTCAGCAGAGGCCCGGGGAGAAAAGCTCCAAGTGAAATACATTAAACATTAGGCATTAAAAAAATTAAACATTAAAAGCATTAAACGTTAAAAAAGTTACAAATATAGCTCAGAGAAAAATAATCATAATAGTATTCTTACAGTGGCTGCAATAAGCAAAATAAGAACATCAAAGGGAATTCAAATTCGAATTGAATAGTAAGTTTTTGAAAAGATTTGTAAGCATGATAAATGAGAGCACTAGGAGCAGAATGCTAGCTAGTCAGGGTTAGAGCAGGGGCAGAGCCAGTGAGTTAGGAGGTGAGTTTTGAGTTGGGATTTGAAGCTGGGAAGAGAGGAGATAGCAGTGAGGTTGGAAGGAAGGGAGTTCCAGGCTTTTCCAGTTGTGTTAGAGAACAAGGAGTCGCCTGCTAAGTTGTTGGATTTACAGGTAGATATTAGAAGTTTGTTAGAAGAACGTAGACTTTTGAGATTACAGTAAGGACTAATGAGGTTAGTGAGTATAGGGGTGTTGGTAGGTTTGTAGAGAATTTTATGGGCTAAGGAGAGCTGGTGAAATAAGATGAGATTTTGCAGCTCAAGCCATCCCAATTGTTTTAAGTTTAAGCAGTGGTGAGTTCTAAAGGTGGAGCCAGAGGCAAATCTGGCAATACTGTTGCAGGCAACAGTCAGTTTGGAGAGGTTAGTTTTGGACAGATATGTATAGATGGGGGAGGCGTAAAGGAGGGTAAAAATCAGATGGGTATGTGCAATGGAAGTTCTGGCTAGTGGTGTAAGAAATTGTTTAATTTTAAACAGGGAGCCAAGTTTTCTGTTGACTAATTTTATTGTGCTGTTAATGTGAGAGTCAAAGCATAGGTTGTTGTCTATCTCTACTCTGAGGAGCCTGGTGGAGAGGTCAGGAGATATATAGGTGCCATTACTAGAAAAGACAGAGAAGTTGAGTGGAGAGGATTTTCGGGTGGGGGAGAAAAGTAACAGTTTGTTTTTTTGGGGGTTTAAGATTAAGCATCTTTTTAAGAACCATTTTTCAACATTTTGGAAAGTCTGTTGGGTGATAGAGTGCAGTTCAGAGGGGGATGAGGCAGAACAAATCAAAGTAGAATCATCAGCATATTGTATACAGGTAGCAGGGGACAGACTGGTATGTAGATCATTGATGAAAATAGAGAACAGAAGGGGGCCAAGTATTGATCCTTGGGGGACTCCAAGGGTAATTGGTCGGAGGTTGGATAAGCTGTTTTTCCAGCGCACTGCCTGTTGTCTGTTATGAAGATATGATTTGAACCATTTTATTGCACCAAAGTCAAGAGCAAAAGTTTTAAGTAAGTTTAACAGTATCTGGTGGTTGACCATATCAAAAGCTTTGGGTAGGGCAATAAAGAGGGCAGAGGTAAGTATATTATTGTTCTGGTTTTTGTTTATGCAGTCAGTAAAGGAAAGGAGGGCTGAGGTGGTGCTGTGGTAAGGCCTGAAGCCATGTTGACAGTCCGCTAGTAGGTTGTGATTTAACAGGTGTTTAAGAAGTTGTTTTTGGATGCATTTCTCCATGATTTTATCTAAGGGGGAGAGTAAGGCTATGGGACGGTAGTTTGAGAGTTCTGTAGAGATCCCTCCTTTATTCAGGGGAATGATATGTGAAATTTTCCAAAGTGAAGGAACGCAGCAACAATGGTTCTGTTAATCGGAATGGAAATGGGATAGGCTAATGGATTGGCTGCCATTTTTAGATACTGAGCTGGTAGAAGGTCAACTGAAGGAGAGGAGGTTTTAAGTTTGTAGAGAAGAGAACAGATAATTGAAGTGGGTACAGGTTGCAGTTGAAAAGTGGGAATGGAAGTGTTAGAGGAGGGGGACTGAGAGGAGATATTTGGGGCTAGCTGGTTAGCTAGAGACTGGACCATTTCAGCGAAGAAGGTATTGAAGGCATCAGCAGTTTGTTTTGGGTTGTTTTGAGAAGTGCCTAAGGGGTGCGGGGTGTCATTGTGGCCAGGCTTTAAGAGAGAGTTTATGCCTGCCCAGAACTTTTGTGGATTTTGTTGGTTAGCTTGGTGTAAATGGCAGTAGTAGTTTCTTTTATCTAGTGTACAGCTTTTTTAGTGGAGTTTCTTATTTGTCTAAAGTTAAGTTGGTCAGAGGGATCTTTTGTGCTACAAAATTTGGTCCAGAGTTTATTTTTCAGGAGAATTTTATGCCTTGTATCTTTTGAGAGCCAAGGGGCAGGTTTTGATTTAATTCCAATAAATCTTAAGGGAACATGAGAGTCTAGGATAGAAAGGAACATGGAGTTGAAGTAAGTTACAGCATCATCCAGTGGCAGTTGTGTAAGAGGAGACCAGTTACATGCATTTAGTTCTGTAAGGAAGCTTTCAGTGTTAAAGTTTTTATTTGATCTGACCATTTTGTATTTGGTTAGGTTAGGGGTGGTAGTTTTATGTCTGATTAGATAAGTAAGGGCGTGGTCGCTTAAATCATCAGGTAGTGTCCCTACTGTATAAGTTTGGGAGTGACTATTTATTAGAATCCAGTCCAATATGCTTTCTTTGTTGTTAGTTTTGTTAGTTCTGGTTGGGGCTTGAATGGTTTGTGAAAAGCCGTGAAGATTTAAGAGGGTGGGAGGGTTTGCAGAGGTACAGGTTTTCCAGTCTATATTGACATCGCCTAGCACTATGGTTTCTTGTGGGATTTGAGTTGAAAACCAGCTAAGGATCTCTTCTAGGGAACTAATATTATTTCCAGGGGGAAGGTAGGTGCACATTATATTGATGGCTTTGTGTGTATTAAGTTGCAACTTGGAGATACGGATTTCGGCATTACTTAAAGATGGAGGTTTTTCATGTCTGATAGTAATTTGCATGCCTGTTTTGTAAAGAATAGCTATCCCACCACCCTTTTTGGCAATACGGTCTAGTCTGAAGATGTAGCCGGGGGAGTAATCTCATTGTCTAGGGTTGTAGGTTTGAGCCAGGTTTCTGATAGGCAAGGGATGTCGAAAGCATGTCTGTCTAGTAGTGCATGGAGGTGAGCAATTTTATTATTAATGCTGCGGATGTTAAGGTGAGCTATAGAGAGAGAGTTAGGGGGTTTGGAGGGTAAATCATGGCTAGAGGGAGGGGAACAGGGGGGATTTAGAGTAGCATTGTTGTTAGGACCAGGGTTGGGATGAATGTCACCTGCTAGAAGGGAGAGGAGTAGTCTTTTTATTAGGTCCGAGGGTTTGGTGAGGAACTGTATGGATTTTTTGTTAACCTGATTATAGTAGGAAATGTGGAACTTTCTGTGAAACTTTGCAAGAAGGTAGGATGGAGAAGAAATTATGTTAGAGAATCGTTAGAATGTGTTTTGGGAAGGTGAGCTCATGTGTTGACTGAGGGAGTGTGGATCTTTAAGGCTAAGATGTTCATATGAGGTTAGGAGGTAGGGCAACAAAAGGAAAGGAAAAACAGAGAAAAGGAGTATATGTTTAAAATAAGAGGAGATAAGTAGAGGAGGCATAGTGCTATGGAGGTATGAGAAGGAGAAGTAGGGAAGTAGAACTGGAAATGCAAACAGGAAGGAAGGAGGAAGTTGTGTAAGTTGTATTAGAGCAGGTGGATAAGTGTTGGATGAAAAAGAGGGGAGGGGTAAAGTGTGATTGGAGAGGAAATGATGACAAAAAGTGGGAGGGGTAAAGTGTGATTGAAAAGGAAAGGAGGTGGGAGTGGTGAGGGAAGTATAAGTTTAGGAGTAGTAGGGGTGTGTGGGAATTGGGGCAGGGTAGGGGAGCGAAGTGAGCCCGTAGGGCGAACGGAGCGGGTAGAGAAATGTAAGTGAAGAGATGTCAGCAAAACCAATCTGTAAGTAGCTGACCACAGTGGTACTTTCAGCTGATACAGGTAAGTAATGAGGGTAAGAGACAGTGGTAGTGATAGTACTGGATACCTGAAAGCACGTATGAAGTAAAATATTTGAGTGGGAAAAAAAGGGCTGGAAGGGGTTCTAAGACTGGGCAGTAGCAAGTTCTTAAGCTTCCTTGTTAGTTTAGGAATTAGATCGCTATTTCAGTTTCAGTTCAATTCTAGGGAGAGCAGATAGGTGTAATAGGAGCTGGCCAAGTGTAGAGTGCCATCTAGTGGGCAAAAATATATTACAGCCAAAAGACTGGAGAACAGAGACATAGGTAAAAGGTATGGGAAGGCTTTATAATCAGTTACAGGAGATAGTGCAAGGATAGGAAAGAGTATAACTACTAAGGGATAGAGTGGGGGTATGGCTGCTGGGTATTCTGGCAAGGTAGCATGCTTGATAGAATGCATAAGTTACAAGGCAAATACAGCTTTTATCACTGGGTAAGGTTAGCGCTTACTTTCTTGCCTTCTTGGTAGCAGGGTTCCTAATCAGGACGGCAAGATGAATTCTATATACTTTATATGGTTAGAATAGTTTGCAGGGATTCTTTCACCAGGTAGTTAGACTCTCAAACTCTAGTGCAGGATAGTTGAATTGAACTTTCTTGCCTCCTTGGTAGCAGGGTTCCTAATCAGGATGGCAAGATAAATTCTATATACTTTAGATGGTTAGAATAGTTTGCAGGAGTCTTTTCACCAGGTAGTTAGACTCTCAAAACATTAGTGCAGTATAGTTGAATTGAACTTTCTTGCCTCCTTGGTAGCAGGGTTCCTAATCAGGATGGCAAGATAAATTCTATATACTTTAGATGGTTAGAATAGTTTGCAGGGGTCCTTTCACCAGGTAGTTAGACTCTCAAACTGCCTCCTTGGTAGCAGGGTTCCTAATCAGGATGGCAAGATAAATTCTATATACTTTAGATGGTTAGAATAGTTTGCAGGGGTCCTTTCACCAGGTAGTTAGACTCTCAAACTCTAGTGCAGGATAGTTGAATTGAACAGAATCAAGAATGCTGGGGCCAGGTACACCGAGCAGCCAGGGGGTAGATTCCAGTTCCTAAAGATGGTGCCTCGCAGGGCAAGAAGGCTTTATAGAGTTAGAAAGGATATGAGGTGGGAAGGGGAGGGGAAAAGAGAAGCGGGCAGGTAGTCTAGGAGGGGCAAAAGCCTGAAGGTTAACAGTTGGGAAGTGGGACGACCTGGGAGAAATGGTAAGAAGGGGAAAGGCAGACAAACGAGCAAGATACAGATAGGGTGTGGGGGTAAGGGGAAAAGTTCTAGGATGAGTATGCTCAAGAGGCAGAAAGGTAGTAGGAGATAGTAGCTGAGCTAGGACAAGTAAGTGAAGAGATGTCAGCAAAACCAGTCTGTGAGTAGCTGACCACAGTGGTACTTTCAGTTGATACAGGTAAGTAATGAGGGTAAGAGACAGTGGTAGTGATAGTACTGGATACCTGAAAGCACGTATGAAGTAAAGTATTTGAGTGGGAAAAAAAGGGCTGGAAGGGGTTCTAGGACTGGGCAGTAGCAAGTTCCTTAGGCTTCCTTGTTAGTTTAGGAATTAGATCGCTATTTCAGTTTCAGTTCAATTCTAGGGAGAGCAGATAGGTGTAGTAGGAGCTGGCCAAGTGTAGAGTGCCATCTATTGGGCAAAAATTATATTACAGCCAAAAGACGAGAACAGAGACATAGGTAAAAGGTATGGGAAGGCTTTATAATCAGTTACAGGAGATAGTGCAAGGATAGGAAAGCGTATAACTATTAAGGGATAGAGTGGTGGTATGGCTGCTGGGTATTCTGGCAAGGTAGCCTGCTTGATAGAATGCACAAGTTACAAGGCAAATACAGCTTTTCTCACTGGGTAAGGTTAGCGCTTACTTTCTTGCCTCCTTGGTAGCAGGGTTCCTAATCAGGACGGCAAGATAAATTCTATATACTTTAGATTGTTAGAATAGTTTGCAGGGGTCCTTTCACCAGGTAGTTAGACTCTCAAACTCTGGTGCGGGATAGTTAAACTGAACTTTCTTGCCTCCTTGGTAGCAGGGTTCCTAATCAGGATGGCAAGATAAATTCTATATACTTTAGATGGTTAGAATAGTTTGCAGGGGTCATTTCACTGGGTAGTTAGACTAAGATAAATTCTATATACTTTAGATGGTTAGAATAGTTTGCAGGGGTGCTTTCACCAGGTAGTTAGACTCTCAAACTCTAGTGCAGGATAGTTGAATTGAACAGAATCAAGAATGCCGGGGCCAGGTACGCCGAGCAGCCAGGGGGTAGATTCCAGTTTATAATGTTGTTCTCCAATAAAATAATTACATTGCTGACAAAATGCCATGTTGCAGAAGTTATATTATTCAGTGAAAGGTTACTGGCTAAAGGCTATCTGGGAAATCTCAACTCGTTAAGATCATGTTTCAGATCTGTTGTGAGTTAGTAATTATAACACCTGTTTGGGTTTTTTTTACCCCCATGGCCTCAGTATAAATAAATAAGAGGAGTGTATTGTTCCTGCTCATGGAGGGGATGGTGGGGGTGGGTGGGCTCTCTACCCTACAAAGAACACTTTTTTTTCATATATCAGCTATAGTTTCAGCATTGTGTTTCGATAAGTTTGACTTATACAGTTTAGAGTTACAAAGTCATTCTTTGATTTCTCATGGTGGATCCCCACATTATTTTTTTTACATTTAGTTCTTTATCTTTAGGCTCTGAGAACTGTTTGCAAGAGATGTTTTGGTGTATTTCGGTACTTTTATTGTCAAGTGCCATTATTGATGAGGTAAACAAGAACAAGCCGCTTCCAAGCCAGTATCAGTGTGGATTTTAATAAAGTGTGGTCACTGTTTGCATCCCGTGGATTTTAACATTTTTTTTACCACTGTGTGTTCTACATGGTTTATTGGATACTCGGGGACTAGTTATTGGCTTGGAAGCGGCTTGTTCTTGTTTTTTTCTTTGTCGTGGTTGCAGCTTCCCCACCTTTGTTCCTTTTCATTATTGATGAGATAATCACCACCATCAGAAAGATTAACTTAAGGAAAGGAACCAATGCAATTTAATACAATTGTCTTATATGCTGTACTAGAAAGATGTGGCTGAAGCCAAAAATCCCAAGTAAATGTTAATGGTTTTAATATAAAACAGTATGTTCTTACTTTTCCTGGATAGCCTACCTTTAACTTGTTTTATTACTTCTTTTTATTTTAGGTATGCATTAATTAGATTAATACAAATATTCTGAAACTAAATCTTATGATATTTTTAGAAGATCTGATGGACAATTTATTACTGCACGACTGTTATACTTTTCAGTAAAAATAATGAAAAAATACAGGAACTAGAAGAAACCATTGCACAAGCAGGTTTCCCTAGATGCTTTGATTATGCTAATGTCACCTTTGGCGCAGCAGCTCTGCAGTGACATCTGTAGACCTAGCAGAGTCAGTGTCTGAAAAGGTGTTACAGGATGCTACATTGCTGTTTCCTCAACAGATAGGCCATGACAGGCTTACTGTTTCCCTAAAGCAAACAGTCAAGAAATGACAGAGAAAACACTTTAAAATAAAATATGTCTGGATATTTATTGTATATAGTTTCCTCAGTTGTTTCTATATATATATGTGTGTGAAAAATATTGTTTGATGTTAGAGGAAGAGCAATTAATGTTCTACTATTTATACTTTAATTACCAGGCAACTCACTCCATTTATACTTAATGCAGTATGTCAGCTAAGACTTGGCAAAATGTAATGTGAAATACTAGTTTAATATCTGCAATATTTATCTGATTGCTGCTTGTTTTTTTTTTCCAAGTAAGACTAAATTAGCATCCAGAGAAGCTGTTGTTAAAGTATTTTTATGAAAAAGCAGTATACATTATTATCAAATTTATAGCTAGCAAACAGAATTAAAAACAAAATTAAAAAAATGTGTAATGTAAGCAGTTACAGTGAATAGACAAACTATTTCTGTCCTGCTGTGATAGATGGTATTTGAATAAATTTCAGGAGCAGTGACGATCCAGAGTTCTTTAACTTTAAAGCATTGGTTACAATATTAGGCCAAGACATTGCAGTATTGATAGCGCTTTTCTAACCTGTTTTAGAAAAGTGGTTCGTATGGCTGTGCAGGTAAGCTTTGTGTAGGTTATTTTTTAATGTAGTATTTTCAGAAACAAGTGTTTCTTGTGTTAGTATTAGTGGAGTGCTAGAATGTGATACTTTCTTCAAATTAATTCCCAAATATCAATCCTTTATTGCTTCTCAATGATACCGCTGGAGTATGCCTTTTTAGTACAAGACTGTGGCACTGGCATAATATTTTTTTTTAATTATGGCTACAGCTAAGGCTTACTGGTACTTGACTGGGAAAGGTTAAAACTGTTGCCAGTTAAAGGTGTACATTTTATTATCAAATAAGGTGCATAGGCCAGCTTGATTAAGTATAGGATTCAGTTGTTTCAGAAGTTTTGAATTGTGCGTAAATAGTTCTTACCTCACAGCCTCACTTTGGTATTCAGCAAGCTTTATTCTGTTTGACTGCATATTACTGACAAATTTCCACTGAATCAGGGGGAAACTCACCACGCCTGCTAACATAAGGTCAGTGTCTCCAAAATATGCCAGCCTGTCTCCTCACTACTGGCCAGTGTCAATCTTATTACCCAATATTGATTCATGACTTTTGTAGCACATATATATTTAATCTCCTTATTCTGTATGATCACTCTCCTTGGTTGCCTCTGTTTCTTAAAGCTACATTGTTTTCTTTTTTTGGCTCACCATTGTAACTGTTATCTTAGTTTTATTTCCCTAAATATGAATTTCAAATTTCTTCAATTTTCATTTGAATGACACTTCAGTATCCTTCAGAAGTATCCTATTGGAACGTTATTCAGTATCACTCCTTTCCTCTGACGTTATGTCACATCTCTAAATATATTTTATTTTAAAATAACTGATTTACTGACATATACTATGTGTCCTCCACATTCTGGGATACAAGGTTAATAAAAGGAATGTGTGTTCCTTCTGCTTGTGTCACGTATTTTAACAAGATCTGCTTGTTGGATAGATAATTGTGTCCCTCAAGCAAGGTGCATACACTGGCATTATGTAGTCCAGTCCTAAACAGCCCTCTGAGATTGCCTTCATTAATGCATGAAGTTGAACTCACTAGCCCTCTGTTTCGTAACTCCATTATAACATGTAGTTGGACTCACTAGCACCTTGCTTTATAATGTTAACCCACAATTAACTTATAGTTTTTGATTATCTCATCAGCCTCCATTCCTGACCTGCTAAACTGGCTGGCCAAATTGAAAGTGCTCAGAGCTTGTGACACAAGTTGTATCTTGTCCAGGCGCTCTGCTAGTTCATGTGCAGCCCTTGCTAAACAGGAACTATAAAAAGTATCGGAGATCGCATACTGCATTCTCGGCAACTAATGTAATACAATGGACTAGCTGGTTGCATCAGTCTGGACAGCACATGTAATAAGATAGAAAAGCTCGAAGTATAGATTCTGATGCAGAACCGTCACGTTACTTGTATATCATAAGCTTGGCACCTTATGCCCTTAATTCTGAACTACTTCAAGCAGATAGAAGTGATACTGATAAAAAAGATTTTCTACCATGGAGATGTCTCACTGATTGCTGTCTAGAGCCAGAAAATAATAGTTACTGTCTAAACTAGGCACCCTTTCTGTGTACACTTCATAGTTTCATAAAAGTATTCTTTGGCTCAGTGTTGGTTACTTCATTCCCCACCCAAGTACCTCCTTGTTGGATAGTTTTCCTCAGTGGTATCCATTAATCTGTCAGGAGAAGCATCCTTAGTCTGCTAGGTGTCACAGAATTCTTCTTGTTACTTGATAGTTATCTCCTCCTAACAGAAATGGGGTTTATTTGATGGCAACTGACTTAATCGGGCCTAAGTTTAAACTAGGCAATGAATGACTTAACCAGACTTAAATTTAAAGCAGGAAATGACACATTAATCAATGGGATTATGACAAGAAGAATAGGTGGGTGCCCATTCGGAAAGTTTCCACTCCATTCTGTTCTACTTTTGGACTTACAAAAAATTTAAATATTGCTTTTTTTGGCCAGGATAGTCTGACTTGGCAAGACCTGTTTTCAGAGGAGGCCCAAAGAGAAAAGCTCCACAAATTGTTACATATGAAATATGGGCATTAAAATTTAGAAAACGGTCATTACATTTTCAACACATGGAAAGTACTAATAAAAAAAACAAGGTTTTCTCATTAGATCATATGAAACATGGGCATAGGTTTCCACATTTAATTACATACAATATAGGCATTAAAAGTTTATAGACAGACAGTACATAAGTGGATGAGGTGAGAACAAAAAGTTATTGTATTGGTAACATGGAGAGAAAGTGGTGCAATAAGGAAACTTGTGAAATAGACTTGAAGTGATGTTTGGAGAAGTTTGAGTGTTGGTGAGTCTGGAGTGGAAGGAAGGGGAAGGAGAGAGAGAAGGTGATGGAAGTATTAAGTGTTAATAAGTCTATAAGTACTATAATTGTATTATTATAAAAATAACCTCCCATTACTTTCAAGAGATGGACCTTTCTCTCTTTGAAAGCAACGAGGTCACTTCTGAGTTCTTCTCCAAAAAGGCTCCATATCTGTGGTCACTTCAAATTATGCATTGCCTGCTCTTTCAGAAATCAGTAGAATTTCCTTAGGAAGCTTAAAAAATGTATTCCTAACCTTGGAAGGAAGAGTAAGAGGGCTTAAAGTTTATGTTAGACTGATGAAACAGAATGTACCATACGCATTGTTTTACTTCATTGAGGCATTTGCTGGTGGCTAGTGAATTTTTATTTTATGTGAAAGTAGTACTTCTAAACAAACATGTCATCACCCCCTTCGTGTAGTGTGGCTATGATCGTCATTGATTTATGGCATGTACATAATGGCGGAAGCATTCCTTTCTTGACTTCTGCCTCTTGACTACATTAGTTTAATGTTTATTTTTGCTCTACTACCTGTGTCATCCCCATGACATGTCCATTTCCCCTACTAGCAAAAGTACAGTTGTATAAAATCTTCCCATAATGGTAGATGTCCTTGCCTTCACTGCTGCAGTATTCTTAACTGTATGGGATTCCTTGCTGTGAATGCTTGATGTCCAGCCAGTCTTCCAAAGACGTCTGAATTTAAAAGATATGCCAAACATCACCTCATGCACCCTGCGTAACATAAGGCATAAAGGTGACTTTCAGGCATACCAAAAACAGAACTGATTGCCCCAGGAGGAACACCCATCCAAGGAACCCAAGAGGTAACGTGCACATTCAGGAAAGTAAAGAACTGGGGGGATAGAGGGAGGGAGCAAATACTGCAGCAGTGAAGGCAAGGACATCTACTGTTAGGGTAAGATTTTACAAAACTCTACTGTGTCCTTACATTCACTACTACAGTATTCTTAACTATATGGGAGAGTGACAAAGCTCAAGAAGAAACTATGGAAGGGGCAGAATAATCCCATAAAAAACATGAAGAACTGAACTAGCAAAACCAGCCCTAGCTATAGATATACCATCCAACGTGTAGTGCTTGGTAAAGCTATGTAAAGAAGGCCATGTAGCTGTTTCAAGAATAGAATTAGTATTTAAGCCTTTGAATAAAGCACCAGAAGAAGCCACAGCTCTAGTAGAATGAGTCTTGACTGAAGAAGGAAGGCTGTTGCCATGAAAAGTGTAACAAAAGGAAATAGCCTTAGAAATCCAAGAAGAAATAGTCTGCTTGGATACAACAAACCCAAAGATCTAGGATGAAAAGTAACAAATAACTGATCAGATTTTCTGATAGCTTTTGTCATATCTAAATAAATTCTAAATTGTCTGACGTATGCAGCACCCTCTGACTGTCAGTTTGTGGAGAGGGGGAAAAAAGTAGACAGATTAATAGACTGATTAAGAGATAGCTCATTAACCACTTTGGGCATAAAAGAATGGTTAGTGTGCAGGGACACTGTCCTAATGAAAAATCAAAAAAGGAAGACAAGCCATAAATGCTGCAAATCAGACACCCATCTAGCAGAAGTAAGTGCTAACAAAAGAACAGTCTTCAAGGAACAATGTTGCAAGGAAGCTGAAGCAGCAGGATCAAAAGAAGTCTGAGTCAACTTCTCTGAAATAAAAGTGAAATCCCAGGGAGGAGGAACAGGCTTCCTGTGAAGTCTAATATTAAGGACACCTTTAAGAAATTGTTTACCTAGCAGCTAAAGGAGGAGAAAAAGGCATCTCCTGTTCAGCTGGTGAATCTGGGCATCTTGAAGCAATGTTACAATTGCCTCATGTACACAGACAACCCACTCCTTCTCCCACAAAACACAAATACATGTGATAGATGCAACTATATAGCCAAACTGGAGGCTGAGCTCTCTCAACTCAGGACTGGCAAGACCAGACAGGAGGAGAAGGAAACCACGCACACCACAAACCCAGTTTCACATAGAACTATCACAACTGCAAAACAAATACATAAACACACAAAGACATACTCGGAGGCACTGATCAAAAATCTACCAAAACTACAGAGGCCTCCAAAGCAGGCACCCAAGCAACTGCCACCTCAAGACATAAGACATGCAACACATAGTTCTCAAAGTCAGTGTGCTAAACATTCACAGCCCTTAAGGCCAAACACAATGCCAGACACACTTGTTATAGGTGACTCCATAATCAGACACACCCACTCACCAGACTGAACAAGGAAAAGATCACAGTAAGCTGCCTGTCAGGTGCTAGAATCCGCCACATAACACAAGCACTCAGGTCACTCCACAGCAAGTACAAGTATGACTCAGTCATTGTCCATGCCGGTGTGAACGACCTGAGACGTACCTCCCTGGACTACATGAAAAGAGACATAGAGGAGCTCTCAGATTATGTAGCCCAGGCCGGTATGACCCTGACCCTGAGCAGTGTCCTACCCTTACCAAGAATGATGCCACAATACAGAGACAAAATGATCAGCTTTAATAATTGGCTTAATTATTGGTGTCATTGTAAGGGGATCCAGTGTCTGTCTGCCTGGGATGACATGCTTGACAAGCCACGCTGCTTCGCAAGGGATGGCTTGCTCCTGTCACCCCTGGGCTTCCGGATATTGGCAAAGGCTCTTGCCACCCCCATAGTGCCTTTTTTAGGCAAGGCTCAAATGATAAACCTACCGCCCTAGAAAACAAAAATGGAGAAAAACTAAGGGTAATACTGCTCAATGCCAGAAGTCTAAACCTCAAGATGCACGCCCTCGAAGCCCTCCTCAGTATGGAGAACATCGATGTCTGTGCTGTGACTGAAACCTGGTTCAAGGCTCCTGAGAGCACCCCAGCACTATCAGATTATACCTCATATCATGCGTTCCGGCCCCAAAATCCGGACCGAACCACAAAAGGAGGGGGAGTATCCATATTCATAAAGGATACCGACACCTCCAGGTTAGTGGCAATGCACGAAGCATCGGAGACCATCCAGGTGCAATTAACCATAGGTAAAACTGCCCTACAGTTTGTAGCATGCTACAGACCACCTTCTCAAACTCAGGAAACCCACACAGCCTTCCTGAAGACACTGGAGAGTATGAATGTCTCTCCAAACACCATCATATTGGGTGACTTCAACTACCCAAGCATAGACTGGGAACATTACTCAAGCCCCAACACCCTAGCCCAAAGGTTCCTGGAGTTCATAAACTCAAATGCTATGGAACAACTAGTCACCATTCCCACAAGAGGAGAAAATATACTAGACCTGATCATCACAAACATGGGGACAAAATGCTCCACACTGGAAGTATATCCCTCATTGGTGAGATCAGACCATAAATTAATCTCATTGGAGATCCACATCCCGCCCTCACCCCAGCAAAAGACCACAGTGAAGAACTTCTCAAAAGCAAACTTCACACTTCTTAAGACTGGAGTGGTATCCTTCAAGGCCCCGAGCCAGTGGAAACCACAACCCACGCTGCTGAAACCCTTACAAATGCCTTCTACGAGCACCTCCAGGAATGTATGGATCAAGCAATCCCTAATGAAATCAAGACCCTTTCCACCAAAGGCAGGCACCCGGTCTGGTGGACCCCAGCCATAAACAAACTCTACAACAAGAGGAGAAAGCTACTACATGACAGAGCAAAATCCCTAAAAGGGAAGGCATCTCTGATCAATACTAGCAAAAACTACGATCACTCATAAAATCATCCAAGGCCAACTTTGAGAGAAAAATCGCTAATGACACAAAAGACAATCATAAGGCCTTCTTTAGCTATGTTAGAAACCTGGGTGGAAACTCCCAGATATGCTCAGAATTAGTCCAAAATGATAAAAATCACTGAACCCACAGACATTGCCAACATACTGGCAGACAGGTTCAGTGCAAATTTCTCCCCTCCCTCCCCCCCAAAAGGAGAAATATCTATCCCACCAGAGTCTAGCCTCCCAAACATCTCAGATGCCCAGGTGAGAGCTGCTCTCTCTAAAGCAAAAAACACAGCATCAATGGGACCGGACGGTGTCCCCGGCTGTGTGCTACGCGAACTCAATGAGGAACTAAACCCACACATAAGGCTTCTGTTTAATCTTAGCCTTACTACAGGATACGTACCCAAAGAATGGCGTACGGCAACTGTGGTCCCACTCCACAAAGGCAGTGCTTCTACGGACCCTGGAAATTACCACCCCATAAGCTTGACGAGCCTTGTCTGCAAAGCTATGGAGAGGATCATAATGGAACTCATAAATAAAGACATTGGGGACCTACAGACACTGGATCCTACCCAATTTGGCTTTGTCAAGGGCAGATCCTGCCTCTTGAACTTGGTTGACTTTTTCGAAACAGTCACTAAGGCCATTGATGAGGGTAAGGCAGTTCACACAGCCTACCTTGACCTAGCAGAAGCGTTCGACACAATACCCCACTCGGGCATCATAGAAAAGCTCACCAGCTTAGATGTAAACCCATATGTCACAAGATGGGTTGCAAACTAGCTCAAGGACAGAACACACAGGGTTAGAGTTGCTGGTGCCATGTCAGACTCTAAGCCGGTCACAAGCGGTGTCCCACAGGGCTCAGTCCTGGGCCCTCTCTTGTTCGGCATTTATTTTTCTGAAGTGCAGGCAAACATAGGGGGATTGTGGCTGACAAAATTTGCAGATGACTGCAAACTGGGCACCATAATTGACACTCCATCAGACACAGACATCCTCCAGAGAGGTCTCATAGAAATGGATAACTGGTGCCAGAGCCATGGCCTTAAGCTAAATGCCAAAAAATGTATAGTCATACCCTTTGGGAAAAACAAGGTAACCCCTAATTACCACATAGGTGGTAATCCATTAAACACGGAAGAAGTTATCAGGGACCTGGGGACCCAAGTTGACAGTAACCTCTCTTTTGACACTCACATTGCCAAAGTGGTTAGGAAGACCTTCTACATTGCCCACCTGATCATGAAGGGATTCACATCCAGATCAGGAGAGGTCATTGTACCCCTGTACTCTTCACTTATCAGACCAATGATTGAGTACAATGCCCCATTCGAATGTACCTTACCCGACACCTGCAGCAGTTGGAAAGACCCCAAAAGTTCCTCACCAAAAGGATAAAGGGGCTCAAACATATGTCATACGATGCCCGACTGAAGAAACTCCAGCTCTATTCAGTCACATACCATCTGCTCAGAGGTGATCTGTGCCTGACATACAAGGCCATGTCCAACCCAGAATTAATGGACATGCTCCACCTCAAAAAATCCAAATCCACCAGAGCCACAAGAGCAAGAGACTTAAACCTCAACACGGATATAAATAGGACATGCTGGAGGGACAGATTCATCACCCAGAGACTTCCTACACTATGGAACAGAATCCCAGTCCATGTGAGGCAGAGCCCCTCACTGACTCTGTTCAAGAGAAATCTTGATGAGTGGATGGGAGATCATAGGTTTACCCCGGGAATCATCTCTGTGTCACTGCTGGACAGAGTCACAGCAAACTAATGGGTATAGTATTCTCATCCTAAGGGGTGGTGAAAGCCACACACACTCTGGCTAGGCTTATAAATGCCCTAGGGCAGATAGCCTAGTATGAACCTATGAACCTATGAACAAGCAGTGATAGCTGATAGGTGGGCCTTAATAGATGAATAGGCCAAACCAGCATTGAGCAACTTACACAAATAAGAGAGAACCAAAGGAGTATCCACAGTAAGTCTGTCCAGGTTATGAGAAAGACACCAAAAGGAAAACCTCTTCCATTTGGATAAGTATGATTAACTAATTAATGCCTCTTGTAGCACATCCTCAGAAAAAAAGGTGTCTGTGAGGAATCAAAATCCTATCACCCACAGTGTAACTTGAAGTGTGGACAGGTGGGAATGGATAAGAGATCCCTTGTCTTGTGTGATTAGATCCACCTTGTGAGGTAACTTGTGATGATTGTCCCTTGCTATATGCAGAAGAAGACAGAACCAGTGCTGTCACAGTTAAAATGGAGTCACCAACAAGATTTTGGGAGCATCTTGTTGAATTCTGAACAGGACTTTCATAATGAGAGGAAGGGGATGGAATCCATAAAAAACATCCCCTTCCAGGAGAAAGAGAAGGCATCCACCTTTCATACCAGATGACCTGGGATTCTGGCACAAAACAGGAAGTTGTCTGTTCAGATAGGGAGGCAAAAAGATCCACTTGAGAAGTACCCCACCAGTGGATAATGTCCAGAAACAAATCCCTGTAAAGCATCTATTCATGGGACTGAGTTAAGGACATGCTCAGAGTGTCTGCCACAATGTTCTGACCAGAAGGAATATAAACTGCCTGAAGAGTCACTTGACTCATGACAGCAAGATCTCATACCAGAAATGCCAACTGGAAAAGAAGATAAGATCTCACCCTCCCTGTTTGCTGATATACATCTCTGTGGTATTGTCTGTGAATACCTTGAGAGGCCCTGGAGGAAAGAGAAACTGAAAGGCCTGAAGAGCCAGCAGAAGAGCTTTCATCTCTTTGACACTGATATGCTGCTTCTGCTGACAAGGTGATCACACCCCCCTGTACCTTTTGGGAGCCAAGAGTCACCGCACATCCCATGTCTGAGGTGTCTAGGAAAGGAGGGGATGAGAAGCAAGCATCTGAGAGACTTTGGAGAAAGCATCCAGTAAAGCAGCCAAGACAGGAGGAATAGCCACAGGTTTAGGAGAGTCCAACTGCAACAACTCATAGTACCTTTTATAGATATCGGAGACCTGAATATAATCTCACTTAAAAAAAAAATCCATCATCCTAGAGGGAATGTCCCAAAAGTAAATTTCCTGCAAAGGAATATCAGGACTAATAGATTCTTCCTCTTCTGACCCATACTCCAAAGGAGAAGGAATATGAGTAGAGTAAGTTAGGGATTTATCAGCAGAATTTGACTCTTCCTCAGAAGAATCCTCATCTCTAGGCCTTTTAAGAGGAGTAAGGAGCAACAGGAACTGAAACCCCATGAAGGAGCTTTAAGGATATTAAGGCAGAAAATTACCCCTGATAAAAAGCCTGCCACTCTGTGGATCCCTAGAAGCAGAATAAACATGTTTATTTTTTTTATTTTTTAAGGTAACATCCTGAGAAGTCTCAGATCCAGGACAATAGCCAAGAACCATAGCAGGAGCTTCTTCCCCAACTAGAAACTGAGGAACTCCCTAGGCTCCTCAGAAAAAAATGAACCGTGGTTCCCTCTGAACGTCCGAGATAGACACATGTAAAGCCTCTTCAGATGTGCTGCCAGGTGAATCCTCACTGGCCTCCAACACAGTTGTGGCAGTGAACTCCGACAACACAACCAGCCAAGCCTCTGGATTCGTAACGACCTCAGGTGAAACACCTGGCAGAGGCCGGACAGCAGCAGATTCTGGTCATAACTTTTTCACCTTCTTCTTTCCTAACAGCTGACCCTCATGGCGGGAGATTCTTTCCATAGTATCTTTAGTGAGTAACCTAAGATGCTGGTTCTCAAGATACAAAGAAAGGAAAGGAAGTCTAGTGCGAAGGGTTTTCAGAACAAATGCCTGACAAATAGAACAAGACATATGATCATGAGAAGCACCTAAGCAAAGAAGACATTTATCATGGGGGTCTTTATGGGGACTCTGTATCCCACACTGGCATTTAACTTTCCTGGATGACATTAACCTCAAGGAACACAAAAAAAAAAAACAAGAAAAAACAAAATCCTCAATGGGGCACTTATCTTGCAAAAGCAACAAGCAGAATTAGGAAGTCCCTGGAAAATGAAAATGCATTAAACTAGCAGAAAACAGATGCAGATAGACTGATGGTTCAAAAGATACATTCAGACTGGTGCCAAAGAAGTTCTGTTTTTCGTAAGCCTGCACTTCACCTTTATGATCTACATTATGCATGATGCATATGGTGATGTTCAGCATAGCTTTTAAATTCAAAAGTCTTTGGAAGACTGGCCAGACATCGGGTTCTCTCCGGCAGGGATTCCTATATAGTTAAGAATGCTGCAGCAGTGAATGTAAGGACATCTGTTTCTCCTATTAGAAGTGGGAATAGGTGTAACAGTTTATAACCAGCACTCAGACATGAATCTTGTTAGGTTTTATTAGGTTAGTGTGGCATCATAACACAAACTGGTTGTGCTAATCAAGTAAATTCAGTGTTATAAATTCACTGACCTAATAAAATCTTACAAGATTAATTTTTTGTTGAGTTCTGGATATTTTTTCTTTGATTTATATATTTTATCCATGTATCTGTTTTGGAGACATTTGCATCTTTTATGTTTTTGTTCTCTCTCTGTTTATATATATAATTATATGTATATACCTATTTATTTTTAATGGGTTTTATATGTATGTGCACACACACACACACACACACACACACACACACACACACACACACACAAATATGGGTGTCCTGATATACATCAAATTTTAATGTGGTTTACATATATATTGTTTGACCCAAATTGGTCAACATAGGCAGATGGTTGACATCTGTGAAAGACCGACAGTCCAGAGGTAGGAGATATGTGTTTTCCCTTGTGATTCCACAGTATTGGAGATAGTATATATAATTAGCAGGGGTCATGGGGGATGCAGGGGATCTTTCCCCCCTCGAAAAAACATTATAAATTTTTTTGCGTGTATCGAGGATTAGCCTTGGAGCATGTACTGTAATTTGTTGATGTGTTTTTCTTGATGTAATTGGAGGACTAGGATTTTTCTGAATATCTCTTTATAGGTAGGCTTATTTAAGGACCTGATGCAGACACTTCTGTATGAGTAATAAAAGGATAGATAGTGACTCTTTAGAAAGAAAGTATCTAAGGGGACAAATACCGCATGGGTTTTAAGGAATACATACAGTGACATTTACTAAGCCACTATGTACTTGTGGGAAAAGGTACAGTATGAAAAAGAAGCTGGGATGATATGAGAGCTTACGTACCAGTCTGTAGTCATTTGACTAGAAATGCAAAGAGTAGTATATGCTATGATCTTTAGAGATGTTTTTTTCACTTGCAGATATTTTTTTTTATTTCTGTAATTACTGAAAGGACTCCAGATACATCTATGGTCAGTTGCAACAATGTACACTGTCCAGAGAACTTATATATTCCCTTTTTTTCATTTATTGCTATTTTGGTGGCGGGGTGGCTCTGAATGACGAAGTCAAGTTCAAATACATTACTGTGACCATTATTTTCATCATATATTTGTAATCATATATCATAAGTTTTCAAGAAAACCATCTTTCTTTCTTTAACCAGTACTAGAAAAAGCAAGCCAGGATCCACGAACCAATATTTATTGAGCGCTTTCGTTTTTTAAAATCAAAAACTTCATCAGAATGATTACAAATAAACAATGACTGACCCAACTTATATAGCAATCTTGCTTACAAAAATGTTAATTAGCAATCAGCTTAAAGGTGTAGTCTCTAAAACACAAATACAATAAATACATACCTTAAAATACATAAAATGTATGATGTATAATATATGAAATCTGTTAAAAACATATATATGTAAACTCACAGGAAATATTTAATTGTAAATTATATGTTAATTATATAAATGTTTGCTTATATATAAAAATATAATATATATATATATATATATATATATATATATATATATATATATATATATATATATATATATATATATATATATATATATATATTGTGAACTGCATATTGATCACATATATCCTTCTGCCCTTAGTCTATGTGTAGGGCTGATGGAAATGTTACTATTAAGGCCTGGGTATTCGGTAGCATTAGCCCTCATCTGTTACCTTAATTCATAAAACTGGACCCTCCCATCCCCCACTGATACCTGCTCTAAAACTGTCAACTTAAAATTGTGTCCCTCATTATTATTTATGTGGACTGCCAAGGCATTTTTAATGTCCTGCTTCCTGATGTCATAGCAGTGCTGATAGACCCTACTTCTAAGGGCATTGATAGCCTTGCCAATGTAAAAACATGGACATAACTGGCAAAGGGCAAGATAAACTACAGATTTGCTGCTGCAACAAAATTTCTTCTTATAGAAATATTTCCCATAATTAGGAATATTAATCTCAGTGCACTCCATGATATGTTTACATTGAAGGCAAAATCCACATTTCGACATACCCCCTACTTTGGTGTCAATAATATTGTTTCTCTCTAACATATTTTTTAAGGAAATATCCTTCTGATAGACAATTTTTGGGGCCTTTCCCACTATTTCAAGATAATCTTGACTGGTGTGAAATAAATTCCAGTTATGCTGAATAATCTGGGTAATGTCAGTGAATTGTCTGTTAGACTTAAAAAATAGCTGACCTTTTAAAGCCAATTCTTTCCTTGGGTAAACTTTCATTCTGAATAATACCTTTACCAAGTAAAGGAAAGTAATACCCTCTATGTCTTTTATCTGTAACTTCCTGTAAAATAGGATTTAAAAACAGTTCAGGATAGCCTCTTTGCAAAAGCATATTCTTCAATACTTCAATTTGCTGTAAGAAATCCTCCCATTCAGAAGTCATACGGGTCAAACGAACAGCTTGGCCCTTTACCAAGGATTTCTTCTGATGTAGTGGGTGGAAACTGTTGAAGTGCAGGAGGGTATTAGAGTAAGTAAGTTTTCTAAATAGTGTTGTAAAGTCTTTTTATACTTTTTTTCTTATTTATTTATTTATTTATTATTTTATTTATTTAAATTTGTTGACTGGGAGTGTCCGACTGGACGTAGGTCCATTTTCAGCGGAGGCCCGGGGAGAAAAGCTCCACAGTAAAATAAACAGGCAGTAGTTACTTTGGATTACATAGTGATTAACAATTTAACATAGCAATTACTTACAACATATTTACAGATGAAGAACATAGTACATCAGTAGACAACTAGAATCTTTATGTGTGAAGTACATAACAGGCTTTAACAAATGTAACAATGAGAAGTTCCTGCTGTATAATAAGTACTAGGCTTATGAGCATCTGAGCTTGCTATAATCAAGGTAGTTAGTGGAGTGGAAAGAAAGGTAGTGGTTGGATGGGGTGGATGATATTAGAGTGGGAGGTGCAAGGGCATAGCCAGCATGTTTTTAGGTGCACTTTTAGTAAAGTTTTGAAGTGGGTGCATGATGGTACGGAGGTAATTGTGGGTGGGAGTGAGTTCTATAATTTGGCTATGGTGCAAGAGAATAGTGCTTCACCAGCAGAGTTATTGGCTTTAGTGATCTGCAAGTGATTTTTGTTGCTGGATCTTAGTGGTCTGGTGGTGCAATAGGGTTGGAGTAGATTCTGGAGGGATGGGACATTTAGTGGATGGTTTACTAGTTTGTGGGCGAGTGAGAGTTGATACCACTGAAGGAGGTGAGGGAGTTCAAACCAACCCAGTTCAGCAAGGGAGAGACAGTGGTGACTACAGTAGGATGCCCCTGTGATGAATTTGGTGATTTTGTTGCAGCAGGTCTCTAGCTTGTTTAGATCACATTGCCTTAGGTTGGTATATATTGGAGAGGCATAAAGTAGGGTGGAGATAAGGTGGGAATTTGCTATTGAAATCTTTGCTGCTTTGGTTAGAAATTGCTTATTTCTGTATAACGCTCCTAGTTTTTTGTGGAATTTTTTTGTGGTCATGGATATGTGAATGTCAAATTTTAGTTTATTGTCTATTTCCACTCCTAGCAATTTGGAGTGTTCAGTTGGGTATATAGTGGTGTTGTCTTTTGCTGTGATGTTAAAGTGAGAATTGTTTTGAGTATGTTTGGTGGGATGGAAGATGAGTAGTTTAGTTTTGTTTGGGTTGAGTATTAATTGGGCATCGGATAACCATGTTTCAACAGAGGAAAAGGCTTCCTGTGTGACATTTTGCAGTTTTGGTAGGGACTGGGCTGAGCAGATGATGGTCGAGTCATCTGCATATTGTATGAGTGTGCCATGTTTGGTGGCAGAGGCTAGATTACTGGTGTAAACAGAGAAGAGTAGGGGTCCAAGGATGGAGCCTTGGGGAAGCCCTATGGAGACAGGTAGTTGGGGAGATATGTCATTCTGCCATACAACGGATTGTTGGCGGTCAGACAGGTAACTCTGAAAGCAGTTGGTGACTGATTGTGAGAAGGATAGGTTATTGAGGACAGAGATAAGTTGTTTGTGTGGGACCATGTCAAATGCTTTAGATAGGTCTAGGAAAGTAGCAGAGGAGAGATAGCCATTGTTTTTATGCTGAAGGATAGTGTTAGTAAAGGAGAGTAAGGCAGTGGTGGTGCTATGGTTTGGTCGGAAACCATGCTGAGTACTGGAAAGGAGGTTGTTAGGAGGTAGTCTGAGACCTGAGAGTGTATGCATCTCTCTAGTATTTTGGTGAGTGGAGAGAGAATAGCTATGGGGCGGTAATTGGTTAGTTCTGCTGAGGGTCCGCTTTTGTGGAGAGGAATTATATGTGATACTTTCCACAGTGTGGGAATGTAACTTTCTGACAGAGGTCGGTTAATCAAGATGGATACTGGGTAGGTCAGAGCATCAGCTGTGATTTGTAGGTATTCACTTGGGAGGTTGTCTGCTGCTAATTTGGTGGGTTTAAGTTTAGTTAAGAGTTTTTTTTTATGTTAGAGGTAGGTACAGGAGAAAAAGAGAAGGCAGTGGGGAGATTACTAGTTGAAGGTGTAGGTTGGAGGGGAGGGGGGGTTGTGTTGTTTAGCTAGTGATAGTATGGTTTGGGTGACGTGTGTGTTGAATGAGGTAGCAATATTTTCTGAGCAGTGAGGGATGTTAGGAGGAGGGGTACTGACTTTACCTGGGTGGAGGATGGAGTTTATGGAAGACCAGAATTGTTTGGGGCTGTGTTGTGAGGAGTCTAGGGCAGACTGGTAGTATTGGAATTTGTCCTGTTTTATTATCTTTTTGACTCTATTGTGTAGTTCTAGGAATTTCTGTCTAGCTGAGGGGGTTTTGGTTTTGCGCCAGTGCTCCCAGGCGTTGTCCCTGTTTTTCATTTCTTAGTGGTTTTCTGTAGCCATGGGGAGGGTTGTGCTTTGGTTCTGGAAAACCTTATGGGGGCATGGTAATTAAGGATGTTCAGGAAGGTAGTATTAAAAAATTCTGCTGCGTCATCTAGACTGAGGTACTTTAGAGGATGCCAGTTACATTCTTTGAGGGATGAGATGAATGTGAGTGGGTTAAAGTTGAGTTTTTTTACGTATTTGACAGTAGATGACAGGTTTAGCTTGGTATAGGTATTTTTTGAGTAGGAATGTTGGGGAGTGATCACTGAGGCTATCTGATAAGCAGCCTGTTATATATGACTGGGGGCTCTTACTGACTAGTGTCCAATCCAGGGTAGTATGCTTGCTGGAGTTTTTATTTATCCTGGTTGGTGACTGGACTAGTTGGGTGAAGCCATGAAGGTGTACATGATGGGTTGGATTGTTGCCAGAACAGGATTGCCAGTCAATATTGAAATCATCTAAGATGATAGTTTCTTGGGGGAGATGGTGGGTACACCAACTGAGGAGGTTTTCTAGTGGAGGGATGTTTTGGCCAGGTGGAAAGTAGCATCCAATTATGTTGATGGTTTTGTTTTGAGGTTGGTATATATTATTACTTCATTGCCTATTTGTGGAGCTGATGATTTTAAGATCTGGATGTTTCGATGCTGTTTAAATATTATAGCTACACCACCTCCTTTTTTGTTTAGTCGGTCTACTCTTAGTATGCCGTAACCTGTAGGGAGTATTTGCTCACTGGTAATGTGAGGTTTTAGCCAGGTTTCTGTCAGGATGACTATATCTGGGGAGTACAAGTCTATGGTGGCATGGAGTTCATGGACTTTGTTGGATATACTTCTAATATTTAGGCTTAGTAGAAGGAAGTCACTTGGCTTTCTATTGGCTGTAATATAGGAGAAGTTGTGGTTTCTAGTCTGATTATGAGGATTGGGGTTGGAGATGGTAGGGCCAGGGTTGGGGTGGATGTCTCCACTTAGGGCTAGTTTTGATATGCATGAGATTATTAGTTTTCTCAGTTTTTGAATGTGTTTGTTTATAAGGGAAATGTTATGCTTGTGCTCTGTGGGTAATAGGTATGGTGGTAGGGTTACTATGTTAAGTTGTAGGGATGCTTTATGTTTGAGTAATATAGTTGGTAGAATATGTGGGGGTGCATAGGTATGGATCTTGAGCTGGTGGGAGGGGAGCTGAGTGTGGGTGAGACATGAGTGGTGGTGTGAGTAGTAGTACAGTGGTAGTGGTTAAGTGGAGGAATGATGGAGCTTTGGTAGGATGTAAGATATGCAAGGAGAGTGCATGCAGTGAGCATAGGAAAGGTATGCTTGTACATGTTGAGGAGGTGTGATAGTAGCGGGAAGATGGAGGAGGTAGTGTTGGGTTAGCGCTCTGGATGGCTATTGGAAAGATGGGAGGGGTTTGAGTGCAATAAAGGTGGGACCACAGGGGGCGGGAGGTAATAGGGGGCAGGGTGGGGAGCGAAGTGGGTAGAGACCCTGTTAGTTGCTCATATGAGGGGCTGGAAACAATCACAAAGCAAAGTCAAGTATGTGTTAAGAAACAATCACAATTGACCAAGGACTGCTCTGAAACTGTAAGTCATTTCTTAATTTCTCAGGTGGAAAAACAGGATAACCTTGTATCAGTAGGCTACTGTGGTCATAGTTTAAATTAACAAACACACAGTATTGATCAGTTATGGATACTATTTGCTAACAGAAGGGAATAAGAGAAAGTGGAAGATGTGTGTGTGTGTGTGTGTGTGTGTGTGTGTGTGTGTGTGTGTGTGTGTGTGTGTGTGTGTGTGTGTGTGTGTGTGTGTGTGTGGTGGGGCTGCTTACAAGCCAAAGCAGAGTGCTCTCCAGGGGAAAATGAATATTGGCTCAAACAGGTAGACACATACTCAAAGTTAACTGTAGCTGTTTGCAGATAGTTCAGACCCGGACTGCGCTTTTCTTATAATAATGTTAAAGGTGGTACCGCAGTTGAATACTTAAGAGTGGTGTTAGGTCTAGAAAAGAAGAGTACAGAGAGGAGTAAGCACTTTTGAGATGGTAAATATATATTATAAAGATTATAAAAAACACACTGAGCAAATAGCTATGGCATGCAGGACAATGTCTTGAACCAACTACTTAGTATATGCAGATACTGAGCCAATTGGAAGAACATTAGAAAAAAAAAACCCAGACAGTTATGCAGTCACAGATAAAATATAGTGAGCAGCAATCTGTTGTGGTTCTCTAATGTGATTCTATCCACCAGTAACAGCACAATTATATATAAATAATTAGACACTAGTATGAGCTGTCTACACACAACACAATTACTTGAATAACATTAGTGAACAAGGTGCAGCTATGCAAATAGACCATACATACTATTATACTAAAAACAACTTGGTGCATGCAAATGCTAGCATGCCATAGTAACATCCAATAATAAAGCATAAATCATATTAGATGTCTAACACAATTCAACATAAACATATACAGTTGTAAAATGTCTAATACAATTCAGCATAAATAGGCATTTACTGTTGTAAAACACTTACTGGAGAGACACTGAGCCTTCATGGGGCCTGTAGCAGAGTGGATTATAGTTTTAAAAATGGTGCCTGCCACAGGTAATATTTATTAACTTTGGGATTGTCTTAAGGTAATAAACAGGGAAGGGGGAGGGGAGAACAAGGGTGTGAGCAGGCATGATGGTTATATCCAAATAATCTATTGCATCTTTCCCTACTGTATACGTAAAATCTAAAAAATCTGTACTTTGCTTTATATAGGACAAAAAGCTATTAAGCTCTTCCATACTACCATGCCACAGGATAATGATGTCATCCAAATATCTGCCATAATACTTCCAATATTGAGCATATTGGCTGTTAAAAACTAATTCTAGCTCCCAAAAGGCCAAAACAATATTCGCAAATATAGGGGCACATATAGCCCCCATTGCTATGCCCTGCATTGTTTGAAGAGCTGGGCTTCAAATACTATGACATTGGTGTCCAGAACCAATTCCATTAAGGTTCTAATAGTCCTAACAAGCTCATGTTTGATATTGGTATATCTACATAAAAATAAGTAAAACCACTCCACACCCAGTTCATGTGGGATAACAGAGAACAAATCCCTAACATCAATTGTCACAAAAATGAGACCGTCGTCATACATGTCCTTATTTTCTTTAGAAAGTCCCATGAATCCTTTAAAACCCAACCACAATTATTTAATATTGATTTTAGTTGAGTGTCTATAAATTTGGCAATAAAATATGTTTTAGATGCCTTTGTATCAACAATAGGTCTAAGGGGTGGGTTACTTATATCCTTATGTAGCTTTGGTATGCCAAAAATGTAGGAATTTTTGGGGACTTGACTGCCATAAAATTATACTCATCTAAACTAATTTCCCTGTTTAACAATAATTCATCTAGAATTACACCAACTTTCCTATACATTATGTTTTTCTCATTCAAACTAATCCCACAATATACATCAGTATACAATATACCAAACATTTTTTCTACATAGGAATTAGTATTCGTGATGGCCAAACCACCCCCTTTGTCTGGTTTCATAACTCTGATTGCCCTATTGTTGCATACATCTCTGACTAGTTTACTCTCGTATAAAGTTAAATTATTCTCCAAATCTGAATACTTTTTCTTGTTTTTAAGAAGCTTACGTATGTCATGTTCACACATTCTCTCAAATGTTTGTATCAAAGGGTTCAAGGGGGGGTCAATAAACTAATTTTTTTACACAGTTCATGATCTATAGAATTAAAAGACATTCCTTTAAATAAAAACTGTAAGTTTAACCTCCTTGTATAAAGCTTTAAATTAATTAATACTTCATCAAGTACTGCATTTGTACATGGGACAAAAGAAAGCCCTTTATCAAATACATCTGCCAATTTCTGGTCAAAAATAGAGTCAGTATAATTATAAATACTATAATCACCACAGGTATTTTTTTTAAATGTTGCATGCGTCATGAACGCCCTCACTCACTGTGTCATTACATACAAAAAGTTCATCAGGAATTAAGTTTGGGGTCATGAGGTTAAGGTCAAATGTTGTAGAACTATCCAAGTCATTAGATACATTTGATATATTAAAAAAAATTTGATACATTTAATAAATTTAATTCATTCAATACATTTTCCCCCTCCCCTGTGATTCCAGTTGTAATAACCCATACCCCCTCTCTAGTTCCTCAGTCGCTTGGACCTCCTCAGAGGGGGATACTATAAAGGGTCAGGGTGAAATTTATCGAAATTATCATCCCTGTTGACACTGGGGACATGCAGATTATCATTGACAGAATTATTTGTGTAAAATGTCTGTCTATATTGTCCCAAGGGGGGTGGGGGTGGGCTTTCCGTTGGGCATAGTCATTCTCATCTCTCTTTAATTTATTGTCCTTTTTCTGTTTAAGATCACAAATATTATTGTCCACCCTTTTAAAAATATTGAAATAGTAATTTTGTTTGAGTTCAAATAACAAATCCGAATGTATACAGTCATCAAGAGTCTTTACCTTGGCTGATATGCCAAGTAACTTTCTTTCATCGTCTCTAATAAGAAAGTCTAAAAGTTCACAGCCATGTTTATTAAATAATTCAAGAAGTTCAACATGTAATAAAGAGTCTTTGACTAACCCTGTTGGACACTTCCATGTGCGAAGACCTTTTGGAATTTCCTCTCTTCGCTTACACTCCCTTAAATAGTTGTTTTCTAGCTGTAATTTCCGATATTCCAATACACTTTTTTTCAAATTGTTTTAGTTGGTCATTCAACGAGCCGTTACCTTCAGTACTTCGTTGTTCTGGGATAGAATGCCATTCATGTTCAGTCTCCAGCCACTGATTTAGTGTGTCTCTTCCGTTGTAGGAAGTAGCGGCCCCCCTGTTATCAGAACTGGAAGGCATATGTAAATTAACCTCACCCAATTGGTTAGGTTGCAATCTGCATTCTTGCTGCCGTTGTGCCGGTGTAATGCCACTAAAAACATTCTCTACCTCATCTCCATGGTCATTCGACCTAGCAGGACGTAGAGACAACTCTTGTGTAGGTTGTTGGATCAATCTACCCATTAAGAGTGCTAAATTCTCCACCGTTGAATTCAAAGTCTGTAGTGACTGTGCTAGTGTTGCAGTGGTAGTTGGTTCACTAAGCACTGCTCCTTCCATGCGAAACAACTCACAATGTTTAAAGAGACAGCAAACTAAATAACCAGTATTACAAGAAGCAAGCCAGGATCCACAAACCAATATTTATTGAGCACTTTCGTTTTTTAAAATAAAAAACTTCATCAGAATGATTACAAATGAACAATGACTGACCCAACTTATATAGCAGTCTTGCTTACAAAAATGTTAATTAGCAATCAGCTTAAAGGTGTAGTCTCTAAAACACAAATACAATAAATACATACCTTAAAATACATAAAATGTATGATGTATAATATATGAAATCTGTTAAAAACATATATATGTAAACTCACAGGAAATATTTAATTGTAAATTATATATTAATTATATAAATGTTTGCTTAAAATTAAAGAGACATGAGAATGACTATGCCCAACTGAAAGCTTACCCCCTCACCCCCCTTGGGACAATATAGACAGACATTTTACACAAATAATTCTGTCAATGATAATCTGAATGTCCCCGATGTCAACAGGGATGATAATTTCAATGAATTTCCCCCTGATGCTTTAGAGCACTCTGAGGAGGTCCGAGAGACTGACGAACCAGAGAGGGGGTACGGGTTATTACAACTGAAATCACAGGGGAAGGGGAAAAATGTATTGAATGTATTAAATTTATTAAATGTATCAAATGTTTTATATATCAAAAGTATCTAATGACTTGGATAGTTCTACAACATTTGACCTTAACTTCATGACCCCAAACTTAATTCCTGATGCACTTTTTGTACATAATGACACAGTGAGTGAGGGCGTTCATGACACATGCAACATTTAAAAAAAATACCTGTGGTGATTATAGTATTTATAATTATAGCGACTCTATTTCTGACCAGAAATTGGTAGATGTATTTGATAAAGGGCTTTCTTTTGTCCCATGTAGAAATGCAGTACTTGATGAAGTATTAATTAATTTAAAGCTTTATACAAAGAAGTTAAAGTTACAGTTTTTATGTAAAGGGATGTCTTTTAATTCTATAGATCATGAACTGTGTAAAAAAACTAGTTTATTCACCCCCCCTTTAACCCTTTGATCCAAACATTTGAGAGAATGTGTGAACATGACATACATAAGCTCCTTAAAAACAAGAGAAAGTATTCAGATTTGGACAATAATTTAACTTTATACGAGAGTAAACTAGTCAGAGATGTATCCAACAATAGGGCAATCAGAGTTATGAAACCTGACAAAGGGGGTGGTTTGGCCATCATGAATACTAATTCCTATGTAGAAAAAATGTTTGGTATATTGTATACTGATGTATATTGTGAGTTTAGTTTGAATGAGAAAAACATATTGTATGGGAAAGTTGATGTAATTCTAGATGAATTATTGTTAAACAGGGAAATTAGTTTAGATGACTATAATTTTATGGCAGTCAAGTCCCCAAAAATTCCTACTATTTTTGGCATACCAAAGCTACATAAGGATATAAGTAACCCACCCCTTAGGCCTATTGTTGATGCAAAGGCATAAAAAACATATTTTATTGCTCTTCAAACAATGCAGGGCATAGCAATGGGGGCTATATGTGCCCCTATATTTGCGAATATTGTTTTGGCCTTTTGGGAGCTGGAAATGTTTTTTAACAGCCAATATGCTCAATATTGGAAGTATTAAGGCAGATATTTGGATGACATCATTATCCCGTGGCATGGTAGTATGGAAGAGCTTAATAGCTTTTTGTCCTATATAAAGCAAAGTACAGATTTTTTAGATTTTACATATACAGTAGGGAAAGATGCAATAGATTATTTGGATATTACCATCATGAAAAACAAGTATAAAAAAGACTTTACAACAACACTATTTAGAAAACCTACTTACTCTAATACCCTCCTGCACTTCAACAGTTTCCACCCACTACATCAGAAGAAATCCCTGGTAAAGGGCCAAGCTGTTCATTTGGCCCATATGACTTCTGAATGGGAGGATTTCTTACAGCAAATTGAAGTATTGAAGAATATGCTTTTGCAAAGAGGCTATCATGAACTGTTTTTAAATCCTATTTTACAGGAAGTTATAGATAAAAGACATAGGGGGTATTATTTTCCTTTACTTGGTAAAGGTATTATTCAAAATGAAAGTTTACCCAAGGAAGGAATTGACTTTAAAAGGTCAGCTGTCTTTAAGTTTAACAGACAATTCACTGACATTACCCATATTATTCAGCATAACGAATTTATTTCACACCAGTCAAGATTATCTTGAAATAGTGGGAAAGGCCCCACAAATTGTCTATCAGAATGATATTTCCTTCAAAAATATGTTAGAGATAAACAATATTATTGACACCAAAGTAGGGGGTATGTCGAAATGTGGATTTTGTCTTCAATGTAAACATATCATGGAGTACACTGAGACTGATATTCCTAATTATGGGAAATATTTCTATAAGAAGAAATTTTGTTGCAGCAGCAAATCTATAGTTTATCTTGCCCTTTGCCAGTTATGTCCATGTTTTTACATTGGCAAGACTATCAATGCCCTTAGAAGTAGGGTCTATCAGCACTGCTATGACATCAGGAAGCAGGACATTAAAAATGCCTTGGCAGTCCACATAAATAATAATGAGGGACACAATTTTAAGTTCACAGTTTTAGAGCAGGTATCAATGGGGGAGGGGGGGGGCCAGTTAATGACTTTTTAGAGTTTTATGAATTAAGGTGGCAGATGAGGACTAATGCTACCGAATACCCAGGCCTTAATAGTAACATTTCCGTCAGCCCTATACTTAGACTAAGGGCAGAAGGATATATGTGATCAATATGCAGTTCACAATATATATATGTGTATATATATATATATATATATATATATATATATATATTTTTTTTTTTATATATAAGCAAACATTTATATAATTAATATATAATTTACAATGAAATATTTCCTGTGAGTTTACATATATATGTTTTTAACAGATTTCATATATTATACATCATACATTTTATGTATTTTAAGGTATGAATTTATTGTATTTGTGTTTTAGACACTACAACTTTAAGCTGATTGCTAATTAACATTTTTGTAAGCAAGATTGCTATATAAGTTGAGTCAAGTCATTGTTCATTTGTAATCATTCTGATGAAGTTTTTTATTTTAAAAAACAAAAGTGCTCAATAAATATTGGTTCGTGGATCCTGGCTTGCTTCTGCTAGTACTGGTTATTTAGTTTAGTGTCTCTTTACATCTTTCTTTCTTTCTTTCAGGAATATTTTATATGTCTAAAAGCAAAAAGTAGTTAAGTGATAACAGTGAAACAATCACTGATAATAGCTTGTTGGTTGTGGAGGCAGTTTATTTTTGTGAGATCAATAAGTTGCAGTACATTACTGCACTGTAGCCATTTTTCCTTTCCCTTTCATCACAAATTGAGGTAGGAAGGATACACTAAAGGTGGCTGTCTTTTAGAAGGTGGTGAAGCAGGTTGTTTTTAAAGGCATAGGGCAGTTAGAAGATCACAGATGGATGAGCATGGTATACCTGGCTTATCATCAGTATATGTCTATGAGCTACAAACTGGAGTACCTTACTGTGGTCATTATGTTTTTTTTTTTTCTTCATGATCAGACATCACAAGTTTATGCAGAAAGTGACTGTCTTTTTAGTGGAGATGTGTTTATGTAAAAGCAAAGATTAGTTACTTGACTGCTGTTAAATGATTATTGATAGAGCTCATTTGGGGGTTTCAGTATGTGACTGAGAGCTGTAGATTGGAGTACATCATTAACCATGTCCATTATTTTTATGATTTCTTCACAGTTACAATAGGTGTATAATCTCAGAATGGGTAAATTGCAGTGGGTCCGCATGTGTGCAGAAAGACTTGAAGCAAAGGAACACATCACCCAAGATTGTGCTTTCAAGGCAATATTATTATAATTTCAGCCTCCCTAATGCAAATTTATTCATTTCAGTTCAAAAGATAAATATACACAAAACAAATACATAATACTAAATCCTAAATATATTTGCTTTTAAAATGCAAGAAGTAAAACAATTACGTATTGGGGTGTCAGAGAGTCCTTAGCTCAGGGAATGACTTAGTACTTATGTAGCCATCATGACCATCAGAGTTTGAAACCCCTTCAGAAAAATTATGAGTTTTTTGTTGTCAAAGGCTGTGTAAGTTGTGCATTTGTGACTGCATTGTGTGAACTGCATTTTTATATAGTCCACTGTGTAACATATTATCACCTTATTTGTTGTATGGTCTACATTGTAGCTAAAAATGATAGATATTTCACTGATTATCCAGCTGTCAAATAAATAAGTAAATATATGTACCACACATGAACTGGTCAGGCAATACCCATATTTATGGGGACATGATAAAATACAATGTTTAGGAGTATGGATTAAAAACGGATTCCGTTATTGGAGCTAAGGATATGTGGAAAGAGACTAAACAAAAGAGAATACATAACTGAGAAACTGGAAGCTCTTGCCAATGAATATGGATACAAGATACAAGCAGTAACAATGTTCTTATCATCTTTAGTTTTATACACAGGTCAGGCATATTTTTATCAACCAGAGGAGATGTTGTGGACAGTAATTAGTACAGTTTTGAAGGATTTTGTTTGGGAGGGGAAGAGAGCAAGAGTCAAGTGGGATAAGTTCATCTTCCCAACAGAAGAGGGAGATTTATGTTTACTTGATTTGAAGGGATATTTTAGAGCTACACTTTTAAGGCTGTTATACAAAACACAAGCAGAAAGCAACAATTTAAATTGGAAAGGGATGATGATAAAGCAAGGAGTAATTCAAGAAATAAGGAAAGAATGGGATTTTAGATGCATATTTTAAGGAAAATAACAATAGTCATGCAGAATATTATATTATAATATTATATTTATAAAGTAGCAAAAAGTATACTAAGAACGAAACCAATACAGGAAAGGAGAAAGGGGATTCTGCTGATAGGGACGACTGCAATTAGGGATACAGAGAATGGACAAGAGGGGGCTGTACTTTACTGGATGAAGCTGGCAAAGGAATCAAGATATTGGGAACAAATAGAGAAAGAAAGGTGATAGAATGGGAAGAGGCCAAGAAGACATTTGGATTGCATGCTAGAGATTGATTTCCATACCAGGGTTTGATATCAGAGTACAAAGAGAAAGGAATAGAGGAATCCTAAATGAAAGACCTGCACTGATTAAGCTTTTGACTGAATCTAGGACAGAAACTGCTGTTAAAAAGGGGTAATTAGCAGGGCATATGAAATGTTGCGCAATAGCTATAGGAATCAATCAGAAGCAGTTGGAAAGACTGGAAAGTGAGATTAGATATGAAATAAGAAGCAATGCAAGTACATATGCATGGCTCCAAATATGTATCAGAGTCTAGAAGATTTAGGATTTTTAGCTGGAAGTGTTTGTATTGATACTTTATACCCAAAGCAGACTCCAAAGATTTTTTTTTCAGGTAGCTGTGCTGGATGTGTGATTGGGGAAGAAAGAGGTTACTAGGAATATATGTTCCGGGAGTGTAATGAGCTGGCAGACTTTAAAAATATAAATAAATAAACAAGGAAACTAACTAACAAATATATAAATAAGATTTATTGTCACATTAAATTGTTTCAGGTGCTAGGAAGAAGTTCAAGGCTGGGATATAAATATACCTGTAATCTGTCTGAAACAATCAGTGTCACTTTGAGGAATCATTATTCTTATCGACAAAATAAACCTAGTTTGCCATTATGTAGGTTTTACAAGTTTAAGGGGAATGAATTCACAACTTAATTAACAAAGGTACTTTGTGTTACTTCCATTACTAAGGTCCCATTAACTCTGCCATCTGCAGTGATTTGTTAAGGTTTGTGCTGTTTTCTCTGTTTCTGAGGAATGCATATTTGCATGCCAGATTTTTCTGGTATGTATTTGTAAGAGAATTGGAATCAAAAGATGCTCAGTGAAGGGCAGACATTCTCAGACCTAGCTTAATTTTACTGACCAAGTCGGATAAGTATCAAGATTCTCAGTGTTGTTTTTTTTTTTTTTGAAGCAGACATTGATTGGTTTTCACTGAACTGAGATAGCGCATTGCATAGCAATTCTCCCTTATTTTATCAGCTTTTTTATATAATTGGTATACTGAGTCAGTTTGTTTTTTTGAAGGAGATAATATTTTCTACCCACTGTATACTTGGTGACTTTCAAGAATGTAGTTTTCTGCATTACCTTTGTTAACTTGTCAATGTAATTTCCAAATAAAAGCTGCATAGTGATAGTCTATAAAGAGCGTGTAAAGAAATTTTGCAGTATTGAACTACTTGTGTTAATAACTACCCAGTACTGAGAGAAGTATGTCAGTTCTTAAAAGTAGCTCACATGCTGACGTTGCACTTACATTGAGCTTGATAGCAATGTAGTTATTCAGGGTATTGCAGAATTAGTTTTACCTACGCTGAACCGTAATTCAGGAATTAATTAATTTCCATTGGGAAACATTTTTTCCATTAGAAGGCATATTCTTTGAAATTCTTGTTACTTTCATACTATTAATGAAAAAAACAATGTACAAAACATTCATATCGTTAGAAGCTTTGATGTGAAGCCACTTCAGACTCTTGAAACATTCCTCTTGGGTGCATTTCTTAAAATTTGAATGAATCTGTCATATTTGGACAAGAAATTTGTAGAAAATGTGAACCATGAGAATATGAGTTCTTAGTACAGAAAAAAACACGTAATCAGATGATTCACTGTTAAACCAAAATGAAAGTAAACTGCAAGAAAAATGTCTCTTCAACAAGCATTCAGTACTGTGTTATCTGAGGGAAGCATGCCCACAATGGAGTACACGATTAGAACCACCACTTTCATTGTGCTAATAAACTTAAATAATTGTGCTTGATCGCAAGAAGACAGACTTCAGAACAGCGGGAGTGCAGTTAAATGTGCTTATGACTAGTGCCATGTAGCATAGGAGAGTAGTTTATTGTACTGGAACAAGCCTTGTGCCCTAAGTTCATGTGGAGGGCAACGCCAACAAGCATTGCAAACTACTCTGCTGTGAAGTGGACGTAGAAGAACTGTTTTACAGAGAATGTCTGTGTTTTAATCAGTATATGTGTATCACTAGAAACTTGGAAAACAGACTGAACTGCTCAAACAGATCAGAAAGCAAAAAAACAAAAGACCAAGAGAGAAGCCATTTTAAGAATAGTTGAAGAAAGTAAGGAAAATGTATGTTTAGTATTTTGAAGGAATCACAAATAGGGAAAATATCTGATGATGCTGCAATGCAAACATAGTGAAAGGCAAAAGAAGGAAAGGAAGAGTAGAAAATGAGTTATAAAGAATATAACTTTGGCAAGAGAGAATTAGGCAGCATAGGTTTGTATATTACTAATATTTTGTATATTACTAATATTTTAACAGTATTTTTAAAATATCACAAGCTCTTTGTGTGACAATACATTTTTATCCTGTACAACAATTTCAGTGATACTGAGGTTTTGAACTAGAAACACAGGATAGCAGGTAAGGCACCATGCATATTAGCATCCTTTGTTAAGTGTTAATTAGCTTGGGGGTTTCTGCTACCATTAAAATCTGTGTTGGTTACATTTCTAGTAATCATTTTAAATCGAGTTGCTGGCTACTGAGACTTGTCTGTATACATCAATTGGACATAAGCTGATTTAAGTATATTTTCTGCACTTATTTAAGATTTGAGTGAGTAAATATTGTGCATCTTGCATTCAGTAAATATTGTGTGTGTCTCTGAATCTCTGCAGTAGTTCCCCACGCACCCTCCCTGTTTCTTGTTGTGGTGTTAATCTTGGGTGGCTTTGGAATTGCCTGCCCCAGCTGTAAATCTCTTTTTGCACACTCCTCCTGGACCCATCTCATTCGCTCACTCAACTGAGTACAGTGAGATCATATTTTGATTTTGGATACTCTTACCAGTCCCATCTCCTCTGCAGTGTACAGAGAGTGCACTTGGGAAGGGCATTCCCCTATAGTATCTTAATCTGCTCTGTTTCCTCCATCTCAAAAAAAAAAAAAAAAGAATTTTTTGCACTTCATCTGCCTTACTGTATTTGTGTTTCTTCCTACTTTATTACCTTATTTTGCTTTTGCCTCTTTTAACATTTAAAGTGGAACCTGTGTGTTGAGAGACAGCCTTACAAGACTATCTGCAAATATATAGAGCTGAGTATATTTTTCTGTATTATTCTGTATTATAAAGCTAAATTGTTGCTTAGATATCTGTTGTCTTACTGTTCTGCAAATATGCAGAGATCAGTATACATGTTTTTGGTTTTATAATTTGCACTCTGATACCTCACATCTCTGTTGAACCTGGTTCTCCCAGCCCCACCTCCCTGTTCTTGGTTGTAGTTTAAATTGGGTGGCTTTTGCAGTGCCCACCCCACTGTAGATTTGATCTAGGACACTCCCCCGTCTCATCCCTTTACCGCATTCTACCTAATAAACCCTTTCTGCACTTGCTTTTAGTCCTTTTAATTTAATTACATTTTTCAAACTGTGTGCGGACTAATATTGCTACATACTCAAGTGTGCCAGCTTACACTGCATGTGAATTGTTTTTCCTACTGTTTTTGCTACTTTTCTGAAAAAAAAAATGTATCAGCTTTTACTGTATTTGTGTTTCTTCCTACTTTATTTTGCTTTTGCATCATCTTAAAAGTACTCAATTGTATTTATTACTGCTTGGTGTATCTCATTCTAAGCCTTTTAGTTTAAGCACTTGGGCTTCAGACCAGTTGTTTTACATTAAGAAGGTTTGTGGTCTGCACTGTGTTGGCAGAACAGGTAGCTTACATCCTTCTAAGTTGGGAACTGCTGATTGAGGGCTCAGTGTCTGTTATTCTAAAAGTGTATTAATTCTGGTTTATGCACTTGGGCTTCAGGCCAGTTATTTTACATTAGAAGGGTTTGTGGTCTGCACTCTTGTGGGAGGAGAGGCTGGACTCTGCCCTTCTGAGCTGGGAATTTCTGGTTAAAAGCTTATAGTGCCTGCATATTTGAACTGCTTCTTACTGAAATTGGTACACCTTGTTTGCTGTAACATAGACTAGATCCAGGCCTGCTGAATCTAGCTTTGTTTGTATAACTTGAGCACTAATCCAGGCATTCTTTAAAGTATTCAATTGTATTTACTGCTTGGTAGTAACTTGATTAAAGTGTAGCTATCATTCTAAGTCGAGGCTGGACTCTGCCCTTCTGAGCTGGGAATTTCTGGTTAAAGGCTTATAGTGCCTGCATATTTGAACTGTTTCTTACTGAAATTGGTACACCTTGTTTGCTGTAGCATAGACTAGATCCAGGCCTGCTGAATCTAGCTTTGTTTCTATGCTTGTTGTTTGTTTGCTTATTTTCCTGAAACGCTTATTCCACCTAAAACGCGGCTTTTCAGCACTTCTGTGGATCCCTAGTGATATCTGCATTGCTTACTGTACTTATTTCCTTGTTTCACTTGAAAGAAAGTTACTGTTTGTCATTTTTGCATTTAAGTTACCTGTAACATATTGCATTTAAGTTACCTGGCACTTGCCCACTAAAGCAATTATATAAGTCAGCACTAAAAAATTAAAAGCACTACACCCTCACAAACTCCCCTTGAGTACCTTGTTCCCCATTAGCCCTTTTTTCAATTATAAAGGAATTCCCAATACTATTCTAGCATGTCCAAAGGTCAGTTGTCAATCTCCTCTCCAGTCCAGCTGGTGAATCTGGGAATCTTGAGGCAATGTTACAACTGCCTCATGTACACAGACAACCCTCTCCTCCTCCCAACAAATTCCAACACATGTGAGAGATGCAACCATATAGCCATACTGGAGGCTAAGCTCTCTCAACTCAGTACTGGCGTAACCAGTCAGGAGGAGAAGGAAACCACACTCACTACAATTCCAGTCTCACATAGACCTACCACAACAGCAAACCAAACACATAAACACACAAAAACATACTCGGAGGCTCTAAATAAAAATCTGCCTAAGCAGCAGAGACCTCCAAAGCAGACACCCAAGCAACCGCTACCCCAAAACAAAACACGTACAACACATAGCTCACAAAGCCAGTGTGCTGAACAGTCACAGCCCTTAAGGCTAAACAACACACCTGATACACTTGTAATAGGTGACTCTATCGCCAGGCAGACTGATGTCCTGCTCACCAGGCTGAACAAGGAGAAGGTCACGGTGAGCTGCCTGTCGGGCGCTAGGATCTGCCACATAACACAAGCACTCAGGTCACTCCAAGGCAAGTACAAATATGACTCAGTCATTGTCCATGCTGGTGTGAATGACCTGAGACGTACCTCCCTGGACTACATGAAAAGAGACATAGAGGAACTCTCTGAGCATGTAGCCCAGGCCGGTATGACCCTGACCTTGAGTAGCATCTTACCCTCACCAAGAATGATGCCACAATATGAAGACAAGATGATCAATTTCAACAATTGGCTTAAGTATTGGTGTCATTCAAAGGGGATCCAATGCCTGTCAGCCTGGGATGACATGCTCAACAAGCCACGATGCTTTGCTAGGGACGGCTTGCACCTGTCACCCTTGGGCTTTGGATATTGGCAAAGGCTCTTGCTCACCCCATAGTGCCTTTTTTAGGCAAGGCTCAAAAGACAAACCCACCTCCATAGGTATCACAAGGGATAAGAAACTAAGAGTATTGCTACTCAACGCCAGAAGTCTAAACCTCAAGATGCACACACTCAAAACTCTCCTTAGCATGGAGAACATTGATATCTGTGCAGTAACAGAAACCTGGTTCAAGGCTCCCGAGAGCACCCCAGCACTACCAGGTTATACCTCATACCATGCTTTTCGGCCCCAAAACATGGACCGAACCACAAAAGGAGGGGGAGTATCAATATTCGTCAAAGATACTCAAACCTCCAGGTTGGTGGCACAGCACGAAGTATCAGAGACTATCCATGTGCAACTAATAGTGGGTAAAACTGCCTTCCAGTTTATAGCCTGCTACAGACCACCCTCCCAAACCCAGGAACCCCTCTCGGCCTTCCTGAGAACACTGGAAAATATGAAGGTCTCTCCAAACACCATTATATTGGGTGACTTCAACTACCCAAACATAGACTGGGAGCATTACTCTAGCTCCAACACTAGCCCAAAGGTTCCTAGAATTTATAAACTCAAATGCTATGGAACAACTTGTTACCACTCCCACAAGAGGGGGAAAACATACTGGACCTGATCATCACCAACATGGGGACTCTATGCTCCAGACCAGAAGTGTATCCCTCATTGTTAAGATCAGACCATAAACTAATCTCACTGGATATTCACATCCCGACTCCACCCCCTGCCCTGAAAACCACAGTGAAAAACTTCTCTAATGCAAATTTCACACTCCTCAAAACCGAGGTGGAATCCTTCAAAGCCCCCGGGCCTGTGGAAAATATGGCCCAGACAGCAGAATCCTTTATAAACGCATTCTATGAACACCTTCAGGAATGCATGGATCATGCAATCCCAAATAAAACCAAGTCCCAATCCTCCAAAGGCAGACATCCTGTCTGGTGGACCCCAGCCATAAACAAACTATACAATAGAAGGAGGAAGCTACTACATGATAGAGCAAAATCCCAAAAAGGGAAGGCATCTCTGATCAGTGTTAGCAAACAACTACGGGCACTCATAAAATTGTCTAAGGCCAGCTTCGAGAGAAAATTGCACAGGACACTAAGGATAATCACAAGGCTTTCTTTAGTTATGTTAGGAACCTGGGTGGGAATTCCCAGATATGCTCAGAATTAGTCCAAAATGACAAAAAATACACCGAACCCACAGACATTGCCAACATCCTAGCTGACAGGTTCAGCACAAACTTCTCCCCTCCCCACCAAAGGGCAAATATCTATCCCAGCAGAGTGCTGTCCCCCTGACATCTCAGATGCTCAGGTAAGAGCTGCCCTCTCCAAAGCAAAAAACACAGCATCAATGGGACCAAACGGTGTCCCAGGCTGCGTCCTACATGAACTCCAAGAAGAGCTAAACCCAAACATAAAACTACTGTTCAATCTCAGCCTTACTACAGGATATGTACCCAAAGAGTGGCGTACAGCAACAGTGGTCCCTCTCCACAAAGGTGGTGCCTCAACGGATCCTAGAAACTATCGCCCCATAAGCCTGACTAGCTTGGTCTGCAAAGCTATGGAAAGGATCATTATGGACCTCATAAATAAAGATATTGGGAACCTACAGACACTGGATCCTGCCCAGTTTGGCTTTGTTAAGGGCAGATCCTGCCTCTTAAACCTGGTTGATTTCTTTGAAACAGTCACTAAGGCCATTGACGAGGGGAAGGTGGTCCACAAAGCCTACCTGGACCTTGCAAAAGCCTTCGATACAATACCCCACTCGGGCATTATAGACAAGCTCACCAGCTTAAATATAAACCCCTATGTCACTAGATGGGTTGCAAACAGGCTCAAGGACAGAACCCACATGGTTAGAATTGCTGGAGCCATGTCAGACTCCAAACCAGTTACAAGTGGCATCCCACAAGGCTCAGTCCTGGGACCTCTCTTGTTTGGTATATATTTCTCGGAGGTACAGGCCAACACGGAAGGACTGTGGCTGACCAAGTTTGCAGATGACTGCAAACTGGTGGGCACCATAATCGACACTCCAGCCGACACAAGCATCTTCCAAAAGGGCCTCAGAGAAACAGACAACTGGTGCCAGAGCCATGGCCTCAAGCTAAATGCCAAAAAGTGTATAGTCATCCCCTTTGGCAAAAACAAAGTGCCCACAAATTACCACATAAGTGGTAATCCATTAAGTACAGAAGAAGTAATTAGGGACCTGGGGACCCAAGTTGATAGCAATCTCTCATTTGACAACCACGTGGCCAAAGTGGTTAGAAAAACATTTTATATAGCCCACCTAATCATGAAGGGATTCACATCTAGATCAGGGGAGGTCATCGTGCCTCTTTACTCATCCCTCATCAGGCCCATAATTGAGTACAATGTCCCTTTTGGGATGTACCTTACCAGACACCTGCAGCAACTGGAAAGACCCCAAAAGTACCTCACCAAGAGGAATCAAAGGGCTCAAACAGATGCCATATGCTGCCCGGTTAAAGAAACTCCAGCTCTACTCAGTGGCATACCGCCTGCTCAGAGGCGATCTGTGCCTGCTGTATAAAGCCATGTCCAACCCGGAATTAATGGACATGCTGCACCTCAGAAAATGCGCTCGAAAGACTTGAACCTCAGCACTGAAATAAATAGGACATGCTGGAGGGACAGATTCATAACCCAGAAGCTCCCTTCACTCTGGAATAAAATCCCAGTCCAGGTTAGGCAGAGTCCCTCATTGACTCTCTTCAAGAGGAATCTTGATGAGTGGATGGGAGATCGTAGATTTACCCTGGGTATCACTTCTGTATCACTGTTAGACAGAGGCACAGTATACTAACCTCGAAAAAGGGCATAGCAAAATTATTTTAAAATGGGTGGTGAAAGCCAAACACACTCTGGCTAGGCTTATAAATGCCCTAGGGCAGATAGCCTAGGATGAACCTATGAACCTATTACCTAATGTTGTTGGGGGAAAAAGAGCCAACTTGAGAAGAATCTAAAAAGGAATGCTGACTTAAATATTTTCTTACATTTTATATTAATTGTGGCTAGTGTATATCAGCTCAGATTAATAATAAAATGCCAGGAAATATTGTTTCCCTGTGATACGTCAAAACGTGTTTTGATTATGAACCAGTCAAAAGCTTCTGTGACACCACCTTAACTCACAAAATACTGTTTTGTAGATAGGCAAGCCTCCTGCTTCCTTCATTCTGGGGGCTTCTTTAGCTCCTTACTGACACATATTAACTTCATAGTTGCACAATACTGAGGAAAGGTGAACATACCCAAACAAATCACACTAATCTTGAACATGCAGCAGTGTAGGATTACATATAATGAAACTTCACAAAACTTTAGGGAAGGTGGAGCATGGTTCAGTTTTATGACTGAGGAAATTTAATTCAGAAAATCGGAATATGATCACATTTTAATGCTGATATAACTATATGCTACTGTCATAAGTAAACTCTTTAGACAGTACAATTCAGATAAAACTAATGAGACCAAATGTGTAACATCAGCAATCACCAGCGTAATTGTCCTCATTTGATAAAGTACTTGTACATTCAATGCCTGAGTTATAGCTTCTTCTTAATATCAATTAGCAAATGTTTATAGTTTAGTATAACACTAGTACACACAACAAATTAGGTTAAATAGTACAATAAAGACCTGCACTGTTTATGACTACTCATATGCCTGTTTCCACAAACGCTCCCTTACAGATATCTACATTATTCCTGGTCAAAAAAGACATTCCTCGGGATTCAATAAACACCTTGCAGGAATAGTGCTATTCTTGCACAGAGTGAACTGTGTCTGTGTCCACACAGCCCTAACACTAAAGCACCTTGCATATTCATGAAGGCACACTACTGATAAGGCCTGTACGGACAAGAACAGTGAACGAGTGTAGGGGGCATGTGCTAGCACTGCTCCCAAGGTTAACACACCCCCTGCACTCAGAAAGTGCCATACGGCACTTTCTAAAAGTAATGTGGCATAATATTAGATAGTTTCTCTAATATTATGCCAGTATTTCAGTGTCCACAGACATTGAAATGAAATAAATGAGTATTCCAGTGTCCACTGACACTGGAATACATAGGGGAGCAGGAAAGCAATGCAGGGGGGGGGGTGTGACAGGTTCTGTGACACACCCCCTGCATTGTAAAAGTGCTGTACAACACTTCGCAACCTGTTAAAGCAGGAAATGTGGACAAAGGCACAAATAATGGAGGGACAAAGACCTAAAAATAGAGACACTTCATAAATATTGCCCTTACAAACTTAGAAAGTTGATAGAAAAAAGGTTATTAGCATGAATTTTCGAAGGATAGAAGTCTGAAAGTCAAATGTATGCCATTATTTCCTGACTGCAGTTCTCAATGACTTGTCAGAAAACCACAATACTCAATATATAATATAATATTTTTTTTCCATACTAAGGAATGTTTATGCATAGCTGAGCGAGTGTGCGTGTTATGGCACTCCGCTTAAACATCCAATAGGAGATAAATAAAAATATACCGGTGAAATTCCAAAACTGAGATAGTGTAGTGATTAGAGTCCCAGATTTACATGCAGGCATTCATGGTTTGAGTACCAACACAAGCAAGTTGTTTTTATATGGGAAAGCAGTGGTAAAATTAGTATTTTCAACTTAAATTATGTAGTAACTGTTTTTGTCAACCAGGGTAATGTAGCTGGTGTAAGATGGAAGTGTGAGTGCATATAACATATGAAACCACCCATTTATACACAAGTGTCCCATGCAGTATCATCACACCCCTTGCTAATGTAATGAAAGCACATAGAGGGATGTCATGTAAAGTAAATCATATACACTGACTAAATGAAATCATTATTCTGATATTTTCTAAAAATGAAAAGTGAGCAGTGGTTAGCATTGCTTAGCTATGCTTACCATTTTAGGCACTGCTTCAACGTGAATGCTAAGCAGCAAGTAGCTCAGCAAAACGGACTTGCGCACTACTAATCAGTGCTCAGCAATTACCCCTTTAAGCATTGTTCATCTCAGCTTAGCAAATTTGCGCACTGCTTAGCGAAGCTTAACATGTTCAAAATGGTCCAATGATGGCAAAGGGTCAGGAATATTGCCTTATTTAAATGGTGCAGGTGGCAATACAGTCAGAATATGTTATAGTTCATCTGTGCAGGTACTATGGTTGGAGTAGGTGAGGGAGCACACTTTTGGGAGCAGCACTGGAGCATTTAGGAGTCCAGGATCATGGCTGGACTCCTTGTAGAAAACCACAAAGAAAGACTGCTGTAGGGCCAGTACCAGGGCTCACAATATAAAGCAGATGCCTGAAACCATCTCCCACATGATCTCTCCAGTGCTACTGGCATCCCCCAGACTGGTGAGCAGGTACAGCACCACTATGCTGACCTACAGAGGAGGAAGGGGGTGCTCTTGTCCCAGTAGAGCCAAGATGCATGGGCATGGAATGCTCCAGTATTGAGTAAGTATCACTATCAAGTAGTTTGTAACAAATACTAGCCTGAGAATGTGATAGACAGGTATGCATAATGTTTGTTTTTCTCCCCTACAGCTGATGCAGAAAGGGCTAGTAACGTAGAAGCCCATGCCAACAGACTGATGAGGCTGTGCCGACAGGCTGATGATTACAAATCTATTTTGCAGTATATTCAAATATCTAAGAAGGAGTACATTGCTTACTGCTAGTACGTATACTGTTACTGTGTGAACTGAATAAATAAAAAAAAAATTGACAGACTAATATTGATGTGTAATAAAGAGTCCTACAAAAAAATGTGTTTATTCTGGTATGTTGTTGTAGACCTATAGAATGTATAAAGGTTCTTCACAGCAAATATGACTGTGACAGCATACATTAACTGAGGTTCTGTGAACCAGCTGTTAAGAAAAACTGTAGATGGTGGAGCTGTAAATCAAGATATAACTGAAATGTGAAATATATACTGCACTAAGCTCTGAACCCTGAATATTAATGTGTAAAGTTTTAAAGTGTGTTCCATCCAGTATTGCCTTGTGTTAACCTTTGCTTTCCAGATTGTAGTAATCCAAAGGATTAATGCACAGTACAATAACTATCTGTCATGCATGCATCACAGGATTACAAGTTCAGACTTTATAACCAAGAGACTATTAGACAAAAAACAATGAAACAAGAAACAGAAGTTCCCCAGTAGCTCAGTGTGATGAGAAATAGCTGAGTTGTTAATTTTGCACACCCAGACACAGTTTGAATCCAGGGAGTGGTACTAAGATATGTGCATATCTAAACACAATGAATCAGGAATAAATGTAAAAGCAGTCAGGTAGTGTTAACAGATATTTTCTCCATAGGGTTTACAGGTAAGGAAATGTTGGTAGTAGCTGCTTGAAGGGTATACTAATAAACTGTGTGCAACTGTTCAACTGTCCCACCACATGCCTGCAGATGACAGCAGGATAGGTACATACAACATACACTCTTCTGATACATGTCTCTCAAGTGTCACTGGTGCCAATAATCCTGGGCAGAGATAGGAAACCAATTGAAGTATCCCAGTAACACACTCACATAACAGCAGTTCAGGGTACCACTCCTGTGCCATATATGTAACCCTGACATGTATGAGTCTCCTCTAGTCATGTATCCAGTGTTGTCACATTTTTCCCCATATTACTCCAGGCTGACAGTTTAATAGGTATGTTTGTGCTACAGAAGATATGGGCCATAGGCAGATGTAAAGAGAGGGCAGACCCACGGAGTGTTGAGCAGTACTGTTGTGGAAAATAGAAGCATAAACAGTTGTTAATGGACTTTTTGTCTCTCCCCCCACCCCTCATCTGGATCAATACTATAATTCATATAGGTTTTTCTCCAAACCTAATATTGGGATTTGTGTTCTATTATTGTTCATATATTTGACTGGTTGCATGTTAACATGCCTTGCTCAAATACCATTGTTGGTGGCCTGTTGCTGTCAATGTTACTGGCATGCTGCTACAATGCATACTGTTGTTCCATTTATACATGTGCTCGTTTTGCTATGCAACTGTTTCAGATCTGTTTTATGGGGTTAATTGACCTATGCATGCTGTTATAACTAATCTTGAAATGTGTTGTTCATAACTAACCAATATATTTTTTAAAACCTCAACACCGTAGCATGTTTGGGAAGGCAGATCTTGGTGGATCCACCTGTCCTGCCTCGTCTGGCCGTGGCACCAGGCCCCAGCATGTCTGGGACCCAACCCGGGCTTTCCTCATCCTCTAGTCCTGCACCACTTTCAGGTGGAACCGCCTCAGGGGACAGGGCCCATCCCCACCCCAGGAGTGTTTGCAGACAGGAGCCTGTCACCCACAGTCAGTTCCAAGGTTTGGTGCAAAGTGCCATCCAAGCAGAGTTGAGTGAGCAGCTGCGCCAGATTGAGGGCTGCCTGACACACCTCGAGAGGCAGGCTGCCCCTCCTGTTCAGCCCCCAGCACAGCCACCTTTGGGGCTGTGAAGGAACTGTGGTGACTGCCCATGGGTGGGGACCTCAGTCCCACTGTATCCATTTGGGTGTTCATGGCCTTCGGATTCACAACCACCCTTCCTGTCAAAAGTGTTTACTCCATCATGTGTCATATACCACCCCTGTCTGCTGTCTTGACTGTCTTGTCTGTCTGCAAATGCAACCTATCCCTCCTAACCTACCTCCCCAAACATACCAACAGCCCTTCCCCAACATCCCACTCTCACCTTTAAAAAAAAAGGGCATCAGTCCCGCAAAAAAAAAAAAAAAAAATTGCTGCAATACTTAGCTCTATATTTTGCCCACACATACAGTGAAACTAATCAATCAACCCACAGATTACTCAGCAAATGTCTGTTTCTAACACCCCTCCCTCTGGGGTGTGAGGCTGTAAATTCCAAATTCTACACGTAATTCGCAACTGTTGATGCCAAAGAAATGTAGAACTATGGTCCTTTCCTACACCCGTCCTGCACATCTGTAGCTGCTTTTCATAATGTTTTACCCTCTGCTTGCCCCATTTCCTATCACCCTTTTTTTTCTTTATAGAAAATTAGCGTGGGTGTAAGCGGGAGTAAGTGGTGCTAAGCGAAGCTAACAGGACTTAACCATTTGTTAGCATCACTTAGCTCCATGCAAAACCCTGCAAACCAGCTTACAACTACTTAAAAGTGCCTTAATCACTCTGTCTCCATCAGCCCTTATTTTGCCTGGCAACAAAATAATCAGCCCTGGCAAGTCTCAAACCCAGGATGCTGTGCGCTACAGTCACAGCAATGTACCACTACACCATCTGAGCTGTGGGACTCTGTAATGCTTTTACAGACATATCATTCATTCTGGTCATTTAACATTAATGAAAAAAGTAATCATTTCCTAGTCTGGAAGACAGGACCCTGTGCACAACAATCACAGCAACATACCTCTGCACCATCTGAGCTGTAGGAATGTATAATGTGTTTACAAACATAACATGCACAACAGTCAATCAACATAAGGGGGGGTTATATATCCATAGTACTGTTACATACATATATATAAATATCTATAGATATATATATATATATATATATATATATATATATATATATATATATATATATATATATATATATATATACATACACACACACACACACACAGACACACACACACACACACACACACACACACTCATACAGAGATATATAAACAGATAACCAACCTCTTACTACAATATATCTGCAAAAAAATGGAGAGAGGATAAAGAGCAAACAATAGTGACATCTGAACAGTGGAGAGGTATGACCACAGTCATGTAACAGAATGGAAAAACCCATTACAGCTGCCAGCCATCTCTCCCAGCAGCTTCTGATCCTCAGTAAGACCAACACGACACTAACCCAAATCAGAGCTGGGCAATTACCTATGCATATCCAAATATATCATGCACTGCAGGGATGGAACTGTAGGGAAGAGCAGATAGTGGTGCAAAAATGTCCACCCACAATCATTTGCACCACAGTCACAACAACATACCAGTACCCCAAATTAACTCTAGAGTAGAATGACTGCTTGAATGAACATATCCTGATTCCCAGTCACACATTACACTGACATATACTGGCCCAACTCACAGTGTACTGGGAATCCTGAGGTGTGACAAGAATTTCTTAGTCTGCACCTACAAGCATACACACTTGATAGACCAACAGCAGCTGTAGCAGCAAGCACAGTCAGACAGAAAAAGGATCTGTGACACTCACATCTGCTACCCTCCCTACACAGCCAAACAAACATATGCACACAACACTGCTACACAGTCTTGGCAGTCGCTTCACAATGGCCAGACATACATAACTCCCATCTGTACAGATTTCCACAGAATGTCCAGGGTGTGAGACCATATTCTTGGCCCCTGCGACATACCACTTCTGGGAGTCTGCTAAGTCAATGGGATAATACCTTGAGTGCAGTCACTAAATAATGATATCACATACCTCTGAATGTCTTGCTACAAGACATCTGGACAAAGCATGACATACTTGGTGGACAGGGGAACAGAAAGAGGGACATATCTCACATAATGGTGTTACAAACTGAAACAGTTGCCAGTGTCACAGGCTTTGTTGTAACATAACATCCCTGAAGGATATGATGTCTGAAACATCAATGGATGTCAACAGTTACTTACTACAATTCTCACATTATCCTTCTGCTTCCTCATAAACAGACATTGTCTGAGGAACAGAGCAAACATAACAGGCAAATCCCTGGGCAGTCTCGACTGTTGAGGGGTATGTCAGAGACATATTACTGTCAGACGTCAAGTCACACAGAAAATGCATGTCCAGAGGAACCCTGTTAAACTAGCAACCCTCTATGTGTAGAACAGCACTACTGCCTTACAATCTGTACCCAGTTCTGGAGCTTTGTTCCCCATGTTGCTGGACTGTCTCCACATCTCCTCTCCTGAGAGGTATTCCCACCTACTGCTTGTGAAACTGTAGCCCCCCCCCACACCTCCATAATGCTCTCCACACAGACAATTAAAAGGAGCAAGGCACATGAAGACCATAATTATAGCACTGTGTTGCTATGACAAATGGAAAGACAATACAGCTGCTCTGGATGCAAGTGGCAATTGGGAGACACTGATTGGTGCACAGGCCATCACCTGCTCTAAAGCAGTGCCTACAAAAGGTAAGCTGCTTCCTATGCAACACAGTCTCAACCCATCTACACAAAGATAGACTGTGACTACACAAACCTAACCATCTGCATTGTTGTGAGGGAGCTCCTGAGCACTATAACAGGTATGTCAATCATGTAAGCTTGTAATGGAATACAGAAGGGTCATGTAAGCTATGTAAGCTTGTAATGGAGTGCAGCAGGGGGGATGCAATGATGTCAAATGGGATAATAAACACTAGGCCACAACAAGACCTGCTGGACTCACATGATGCTGTCCAGCACCTATGGCAATTTCTGCTTGCCCTGCCTGCATTGACACGGAACACATCTCTGGCCCATGAGTCACCCCAGCAAAGGTCAGCTCATGTATGACTACTAATGGAGTTTCTGTTGTCCAGTATTGAGTGTGTCACTGGTAGGCCAGCTACCAGGGATGCTGTAATTATTCATATGTCACCTGTGAATGCTACTCTGATACTTATGCTTGTCTTACAAATGAAAGAGATGTACATAGGTATGTGCATATTACACGACAGGTGTGGATGTGTGCATTGGAGTGTATGTGATATACTGAACCCATACCTGACAACTGTCCAGAGTTTTGCAGACTGACCACATGTCTGTTTCATATTTGTAGTCAATGCCTCAGACAGTTGTGTATTGTCTGGCACATCACTGGCAACCCATTAAAGACTGAAGTCATAACAAATTAGCATACATTTCATTGTCAGATGTCATATCCTGCAGAGTACACCTGCAAATGTGACACCGCCTTTGCTGGCAACTAAGTGTGTTTCAGCTAGATTCATAAAGTGACACTATTTACTGGCCTTTGCCCACCACTGATGTGTGCCTTTGTGCAGATGTCTTGCTCTAACAGGAGCTAGGTGTCTTACCATGACACCCTTGTCAATGCAAGCGTACCCTGTCCTCTAGGATGCTGACATTTGTGCACATTGACACCTGCTTTCTAGCTGTGGAGAGCACACCAGCCATGCCAGGTCACTCATCCCATCATACGTTCAGACCCCAAATGGAGGCCCACAAAGCCACAGGAAGTGGAGTGTTGAACATTAGCATACATATGTACACCTCCAGGCTGGTCAAACAGTATGAAGCATGGGTGACATCCCGAGTGCATTTAACAGTTGACAAAACACCTACTCAAATCATAGCTAGCTATAGGCTTCCAGCCATGACTATGGACACCCACCGCACCTATTGGGACCTGCTGGAATCTGTCAAGATTCAATCATCTACATTGCCCCTGGTTGACTTCAGATACCCAGCCATAGTGTGCCTGACCTATGCCACCCGAACATGAATGCACATAGATTCCTCAGCTTTGTCAATGGCAATGTAGTGAATCAGCCAATCAACATTCCTACGGCAGGTGGGAATCTCATGTACCTGGTCCTAACCAACATGAGTAGCCACTGTAGCACTCCTACAATGTCATCCCCCTTGGTAATATCTGACCACATAGCCATCACTGTTCAGGTCACCATCTCCCCTGCCCCCCTTTACAGAGTCAAACAGAATGAACTGTACACAAATGACTATAAATCCCCTCAGAGTAGGTAGAAGTAGCTGTACAGCCCCATTTGTTGGAACTAGCAGCAGTGTCCAGGCCCACACCACAATACTATGTGGGCACCTACATAGCTGTATGGACTCAGCAGTACCTGACAGGACAACATCATCTCCCTCAAGGTAGGGTAAATGCCTGTGGTGGACAGCAGCAATACACAAATATCATAATAGGTGGAAACAGTTGCTGGATGGGCTGAGCAGGAACAGGTGCCTCATTGGAAGCAATGTCACCTTGGTTTGCACAAGCAAATAAGGGCATAGGTGATGTACCCTAAGGCTGTCTTTGACTGCATATTGGACACATCCATCAAGGCAAATCACTAGGCCTTCCACACGTGTCTGCAATTCCAGAGGCAACAGAAATGTGCTCTGTAATCATGGTCAATAACACCACATGCACATATGGCATAGGTATAGGCAACCGGCTGCAGACAGATGAAGTGTAAACACCAACCCCCCTGTCCCCCCAGTGGTACACATTTGCATGTACAGCACCTGCCCCCCTCCCCTCAGCATCAGGAAGCAGGACCATAATGCCCACTCAAAGGCAACACACAGAGGTCTCCATAGGCATGATACCATCCCTGGCTCCATCTCACATGAACACAGGCATGGACTCTCAGATCCATTCCACACTGTAGTCAACCACAGCCTGAGCACTGGTATCATCCCATCTGTACAGAGGACAGCCACAGTAATCCCTGTACACACACGGAGAGCAATCCACCAACCCAGCCAATGTTATGCACATCAGCCTAACTAGCCTGCTCTGCAAGGGCATGGGAGACATTATCAAGGACATTATGAACAGGGACATCGGCGACATCAAAATGCCTGGGCCCACATATATTATTGTCAAAGGGAGATCAGGCCTGTGAAAACTGATTGACCTCTCTGGAGTGGTCAACAAACACAGGGACAAGGGGAAGATGGTGAACAATGTTCTACCTTCACCTAGCCCAGTCCTCTCACACTAACTGCAGGTGAACAGGATACATATGCCTACACAGGCAGGCACCAACCTGTAGGTTACCAGATGGGTAGCTAACTGGCCCAATGAAAGTACCCACTCAAAGTAGTAGAACGCACCTCTAATAGTAGATTCATCCAAAATGGTGTACCCCAAGGATCAGTCTGGGGGCCTCTCCTGTTTAAGATATATATATCTGAGGTGCAGGACAATAGTAGTAGTCTGTGGTTGACCAGGTGTATGGATGCTTGCAAGCTCCCCACTGTCTTGCATTCCCCTGCTGATGTGGCTATCCCCCAAGAGGCACTCACCCAATTACTGACTGGTACAAGAAGCATTACCACAAACAGAATGCCAGGAGAGCCATCACTTCCCCTGCTGTGGCAGATGCCATCCAAATTAAGTATGACAATAATAATGTATTGAGCATGCAGTCAGATGTGAGGCAACTTGTGCACTGAGACTGATACTGACATTAGCAGCTCTGCATATTATGTTATTCATTCCATACTGTTACATAGCTGTTGCACATGGCACAAGGCTTATATGGCTTAATGTCCACAAATACCTCTACAGTGGATGTGAACAGCTGCCTTTGTAAAGTGGACCTTTTGACATGTACTGGGAGTACCATGGCCTAAATTTGTAACCCACAGCCACCCAATGGATATATTTTTCACTCAGACACACAAATAGGATACTGTTCTCACACACACACACATTCGCTAGGACTGAGATTAGCAGCCCTGCCTATCTTGTTAGTCAGCCCATATTGTTACATAGTTCCTGCATGTGGCACAGGGCTTATTGGGCTGAAGAGTGTCAACAGATACATCTATGGTTGATGAAGACATTGGGCCTTGCAAAGTGGACGTTGGGGCATGTACTTCGCTTGCCACAGCCTAAAAATGTAAAACCCACCCCCTCAATGGATATAATTCTCACTCAAACACATACACAGGATACAGTTCTTGCACACACATTTGCCAGGACTTAGATTAAACCCCCTACCTATCTAGTTATTGCTAATACAGTGTTATGCATTTATTGCACGTGTCACAGATCTTATAGTGTGAAGACTGTCCCACAGTTCTTCTAAGGTGAACAATATCACCAGCCCTTGTAAAGTATGGCAATGGGCAGTTTGCTGGGAGAGTGAGGCCTCACAATGCTGTCTCCTACAAATATACACACAAACACAAACTTGCCAGGACTCAGATTAGAACCCCTACCTATGTAGTCATTGGCATTATAGTATTATGCAGTTACTACATGCACCATAGAGTTTATCGGGTGAAGAGTGTCCCAAGGTATCTGTATTGTGAATAACATCAACAGTCCTTGTAAAGTATGGCAGTGGAAGGTGTACTGGGTGAGAAGGGGCTCAAACTACTTTTACCCACATGTTTACACACACACACACACGTTTGCCAGTACTAAGTTCCGTAGGTTCATAGGTTCATAGGTGTGTACTAGGTGAATGGCCATGGAGCCTTTACAAGCCTAGCCCATGGGGTTACCCTGACATCATGCCACCTGACGATAGTCCCCAGTGTGTCTAATGAGTACAGCCACTGGAGTGATCCCCAGGGTGGGATTTCTATTCCTCATCCACTCATCCAGATGTCCCTTGAAGAGAGCCAGTAAGGTACTGTGCTTGACCTGTATGTGAAATCTATTCCATAGTGTGGGCAGTCTCTGGGTTATGAACCTGTCTCTCCAGCATGTTCTGTTGATTGTGTTAATGGGATTGAGGTCTCTGGGGCATGTGGTGTGGAAGGATTGGGTTCTTTAGATGTAGCATTCCTGACAGAGCTGGGTCAGACATGGGTTTGTAAGTCAGGCAGAGATTGCCCCTAAGTAACCTATATGAGACAGAGAATAGTTGGAGTTATTGGAATCTATCCATATAGGACAAGTGTTTAGGGTCTAGGATCCTCTTTGGGAGGTATTTGTGCAGCCTCTTCAGTTGTTGCAGGTGTCCAGTGAGGTACATGCCAAATGGGCCATTGTACTTGTTGATTGGCCTAATGAGGGGAGATTAGAGGGAGACAATGACCTCTTACATCCTGAATGCAACACCCTTAGTAATGAAATGCACCACATAGAAGGACTTTCTGAACACAGTGGCACTGTGGTGGTCAACAGAGAGCTTGCTATCAACCTGTGTTCCCAGTTCTCTTATAACAACTTCAGTGTTCAGTGAACTACCATCGATGTGTTGTTCCCAAAGGGGATGTCAGCACATTTTCTGGCATTGAGCTAAAGTCCAGTGTTCTGACACCAGTCGTAGGTCTCAGTGAGGCCTTTCTGCAGAATGTTAACATCACATGGACAGGTAATAATAGCACCTACCTTGCAGTCATCAGCAAACATTGTCAGCCAGAGTCCCTTCATGTTGGGATGGACTTCAGAGGCATAGATCCCGAACACGAGGGGATCCAGGACCAAACCCTGTGGGAACCCCACTTGTGACTGGTTGGCAATCTCACATGGAGTCCACTGCTTTCACATTGTGGGTTCTATCTGTGAGCCAGTTTGCAAGCCACCCAGTGATATAGGGTTCATAGTTTCATAGGTTCATAGATTAGTACTAAGCTAACTGTCTAACAAGCCAGCCTTAAGCCCAGCCAATTGTCCCTCTTCACCCTCAACCAACCTTGTGTTTATAGCGACCTTAACACATTAAGGGTTACCCTCCCAACCCAGGTTGATGCCTAGCTGAGTGCGTTTGTCTATGATTCCTGAGTAGGGAATGGTATCCAGTGATTAGAAGACCCACCTATCTTGTTATTTATTCCATATTGTTACTTAGTTATTGAACATGACACAGAGCTTATAAGGCTGCAGAGTGTCTACAGCTACCTCTACAGTGGATGACAACAGTAGGCCTTGCAAAGTGGACATTGGGACATGTACTGGGTGGACCACAGCATAAAATTGCAAAGCCCACCCCCCAATGGATATGGTTCTTACACACACACACACACACACATATACACACCAAGGCTGAGATTAGAACCCCATACCTATTTAATTACTGCTAATGCAGTGTTATGCATTTACAGCATGCACAACAGAGCTTATAGGGTTAAGGGTGTCCCAAGGTACTTTGAAGGTGTGTATCATCACTAGCCCTTGTAAAGTATGGCAGTGGGTGATGTACTGGGTGAGAGAGGCCAGAAAATACTTTAACCTACACATATACACACTTATACACACAAATACACTCACACACGCATTTGCCAGGACTGAGATTAGAACTCCTGCCTAACTAGTTATTTGTACTATAGTGGTACACAATTATCACACATTCCAAAGAGCTTGTAGGGCTGTAGGCTGCCCAAAGGTACTTCAGAGGTGACTGACAACAGGAGGAGTGCTGAAGTAGTGCAATGAGAAGTGTACTGCATGCGAACAGGCTCAAAATCTTTAACCTATAGACACACATGCACACAAACTTTTACATTTTCCAGGACTGAGATTAGAACCCCCTACCTAAGTAGTTATTTGCACTATAGTGTTATGCAATTATCACATGCGCCACAGAGCTTGTAGGGCTGTGGGCTGCCCAAAGGTACTTTTAAGGTGACTGACAGCAGGGCTGCTAAAGTATGGCAACGGGAAGTGTACTGGGTGTGAATGGGCTCAAAATCTTTAAACTGCACACACACAAACACACACCCTTTTACATTTGTCAGGACTGAGATTAGAGCCCCTACCTAAATAGTTGTTTGTACTACAGTGTTTTGCAGTTATTGCATACACCACAGACCTTATATGGCAGAGGCCAGTCCAGCAGTACTTCTACAGTGAATGACTTCAGCAGGTCTTGTGAAGTAGGGCAGTGGGAGGTGTACTGGGTGGGAATGGACTAAAACACATTCCTACACCACCACCCCCACACAACCACTGTTACATTTGCTGGTACCATGATTACAGCTCCTATCTATCTAGTTATTTGCATGATAGTTTTACACAGTTATCACACGTGCTATAGACCATACATGACTGAAGCCAGTCCAAAGGTACTTCTAAGGTGAATGACATTTTCAGATCTTGTCAACTAGGGAAATGGGAAGTGTCCTGGGTGGATAAGGCATCATAATACTTAGACCTGCAGAGAGACACACACACACACACACACACACACACGCACATGCACACACACACAAAAGTAGGTGATGTGATATTCCAACCCCCACCTCAGTACCATCAGACAATGAAGCTCATCTTCATGCTGGCACATGCCAGTGGTTGCAACTGGTATGCAACTGTCTGCAGCAGGACATTACTCTGTGCCATTCAGGGTATCCCAGTGTATGCCTTACTCTGTGTGTGTGTCTTCCTGTGTGTCTCACTCTATCACTGTCTGTCCCTCTCTTCCCCATGTCTATGTGTATTTATGCTTGGCATATTGTAATATGTTGCCCATATATATGTGTGTGTACAACATGCAACAGATGCAGATATACCACATATGTTCCACCTACAGCTGGCTGTGGGTAATCCTGTCTGTTGGGTGTGTGTGGAGGCAGTTAGGTTTACATAGCTGTGTGTATGCAAAGACATTTGCACAATACAAAGATATATAGTCCAATGTGGTTTCAGACATGGGCTTCACTTCTCTAAGTGTAGGAGCATGCTCAGTATAACCTTCTATAGTAAGTGTGGGAATCCTTTCCAGGGATAGTTGTACTCTAGTCTGGGGTGTTGTGTGCTGCAGCCATGCCTTACAACCTGTTTGTGCAAGATATCTGGAGATAGGCTGCCAATATGGGGAAACAATGGGCGAAACATAGGGGGGGGCACTGTAGCTGTTGCTGTTATCAATGTATGAGTTGCTTGAGTTACAGGGTTTGTTTTAGCAGACATTTTCTGACATACGCAATGCTTGACACTGTACTGTATTGTGCAATTACCTACTGACAGATATAATTGAATCATCACAGTTATTTACCAGAGAAATACAAGATGGCTGATGCACGGACCTGTATTATGAGGTAAAGGCTAGACATTCTTGCACAATCAGGCCAGTTGGGAGGTGTGACTACAGCCGATTGACTGATGAAGCAGTGTAAAATGTCCAGCACCTTGGTGATGTACTGGCTGGGGATGTCCTGGTTGTGCAGTATTCTTCTTACCTGAAAGGTCATATCCTGGTGTGGCCATACCTGTCAACTGTACAGATTCTCACATATTATCCAGATTCATGCCTCATATATCTGGTCGGCTTCCCATAACTTTGTGGTTTTCTAGCAAGTTTGTTGCAAATCACTCAGGGTTCCAGTCAGGGAATAATGACAGAACATTAGAGTTTCAGACTTCACACACTTCTTGACATCAATGCTACTACACACACCCTCTGTTATTCTATCAACTTTCTAACATTATGAGAGCAATATATCAAATGTGTCCCTGTAGTTGTGCCTTTATTTCACCATAATGTATGGCTTTGTCCAGATTTCTTCCTCTATGAGGTTGAGAGGTATGCTACTAGCATTTAGCAGCATGTCCTTACATTTGTATTTTGTTGACTGTGTTATGTTGGTATTATGGACCCCATGACATTCCATACAAAGGCACTATGGGTGAGCCATGGGCCTTTGCCAGAGGCCTGTAGGGCATGTGAAAGTGATGTGGGCCATCTGTAGCAAGGCAGTGCATTCTGTCACTCATGTGTTCCCAGGCTGCCAGGCAGAGGACCCCCCCTGGGATGACAATGGTAAGTGTAAGAATGCACTACTGTGCTACTAGGCACCATGCTTCTCTACATATGTGAGCCAGACATCTTGACAAAGCCATGATTAATTGGGTGACAAAGGCTTAAATATATGGACCATTGTAACTATTGGCCTTACAAAACTGGAAGGGTGATACAATAACAGATTTTGCATTAGCATGCATTTTTCTATGAGGTACGATGTCTTAGAGACTGCAATCCATCATTATTTTCTGACTTTAGACTTTCGTGGTTTGCCAGTGATCTGCCAGTCAACCACTATTTCGGAATTAAGACACAACAAATATGATGTGAACCTCTGTACATTCTGCAAAAGGTTTGCACAGTTGGAAAGTATGGTAGGCACTGTGTAGGTTACTCCAACTTGTGTGCATTACCACAAACAGAATGCCAGGAGAGCCATCACCCCCCTGCTGTGGCAGATGCCATCCACATTAAGTATGACAGGAATAATGTATTGAGCATGCAGTCAGATGTGAGGCAACTTGTGCACTGAGGTTGATACTGACATTAGCAGCCCTGCATATTATGTTATTCATTCCATACTATTACATAGCTGTTGCACATGGCACAAGGCTTATAGGGCTTAACAATGTCCACAAATACCTCTACAGTGGATGTGACCAGCGGCCTTTGTAAAGTGGACCTTTTGACATGTACTGGGAGTACCATGGCCTAAAATTGCAGCCCACGGCCACCCAATGGATATAGTTCTCACTCAGACACACACATGGGATACTGTTCTCACACACACACACACACACACTTGCCAGGACTGAGATTAGCAGCCCTGCCTATCTTGTTAGTCAGCCCATACTGTTACGTAGTACCTGCATGTGGTATGGGGCTTATTGGGCTGAAGAGTGTCAACAGATACATCTATGGTTGATGAGGTCATTGGGCCTTGCAAAGTGGACGTTGGGGCATGTACTTTGCATACCACAGCCTAAAAATGTAAAACCCACCCCCTCAGCGGATATAATTCTCACTCAAACAGATACACAGGATACAGTTCTTGCACACACATTTGCCAGGACTGAGATTAAAACCCCTACCTGTCTAGTTATTGCTAATACAGCTTTATGCATTTATCACACGTGCCATGGAGTTTATAGTGTGAAGACTGACCCACAGTTCTTCTAAGGTGAACAATATCACCAGCCCTTGTAAATTATGGCAATGGGCAGTGTGCTGGGAGAGTGAGGCCTCACAATGCTGTATCCTAGAAATTTACATACAAACACACATTTGCCAGGACTCAGATTAGAACCCCTACCTATGTAGTCATTGGCATTATAGTATTATGCAGTTACTACATGCACCATAGAGATTATAGGATGAAGAGTGTCCCAAGGTGCCTGTATTGTGAATAACATCACCAGTCCTTGAAAAGTATGGCAATGGAAGGTGTACTGGGTGAAAAGGGGCTCAAACTACTTTTACCCACATGTTTACACACACACACACGTTTGCCAGTACTAAGTTCCGTAGGTTCATAGGTTCATAGGTGTGTTCTAGGTGAATGGCCATGGAGCCTTTACAAGCCTAGCCCATGGGGTAACCCTGGCATCGTGCCACCTGATGATAGTCCCCAGTGTGTCTTATGAGTACAGCCACTGGAGTGATCCCCAGGGTGGGATTTCTATTCCTCATCCACTCATCCAGATTTCCCTTGAAGAGGGCCAGTAAGGTGCTGTGCTTGACATGTATGTGAAATCTATTCCATAATGTGGGCAGTCTCTGTGTTATGAACCTGTCCCTCCAGCATGTTCTATTGATTGTGGAAATGGGATTGAGGTCTCTGGGCATGTGGTGTGGAAGGACTGGGTTCTTTAGATGCAGCATTTGTGATAGAGCTGGGTCAGCCATGGGTTTGTAAGTCAGGCAGAGATTACCCCTAAGTAGCCAATATGAGACAGAGAATAGTTGGAGTTATTGGAATCTATCCATATAGGACAAGTGTTTAGGGTCTAGGATCCTCTTTGTGAAGTACTTTTGCAGCCTCTTCAGTTGTTGCAGGTGTCCAGTGAGGTACATGCCAAATGGGCCATTGTACTTATTGATTGGCTTAATGAGGGGAGATTAGAGGGAGACAGTGACCTCTTACATCCTGAATGCAACACCCTTAGTAATGAAATGCACCACATAGAATGACTTTCTGAACACAGTGGCACTGTGGTGGTCAACAGAGAGCTTGCTATCAACCTGTGTTCCCAGTTCTCTTATAACAACTTCAGTGTTCATTGAACTACCATCGATGTGGTGATTCATGGGAACCATGTTGTTCCCAAAGGGGATGTCGGCACATTTTCTGGCATTGAGCTAAAATCCAATGTTCTGACACCACTCATAGGTCTCAGTGAGGCCTTTCTGCAGGATGTCAACATCACATGGAGAGGTAATAATAGCACATACCTTGCAGTCATCAGCAAACATTGTCAGCCAGAGTCCCTTCATGTTGGGCTGGACTTCAGAGGCGTAGATCCCAAACACGAGAGGATCCAGGACCAAACCCTGTTGTGGGACTCCACTTGTAACTGGTTGGCAGTATGACATGGAGTGCACTGCTTTCACATCGTGGGTTCTATCTGTGAGCCAGTTTGTGAGCCACCCAGTGATATAGGGTTCATAGGTTCATAGATTAGTACTAAGCTAACTGTCCTTGCGAGCCGTTTTAAGCCTAGCCAATTATCCCTTTTGAGACTCAAACCCTGCACCTTGTGTTTGTTAGGCAAACACCTTAACCATTAGGCCACCCTCCCAACCCTACAGGTTGATGCCTAGCTGAGTGTGTTTGTCTATGATTCCTGAGTGGGGAATGGCATCCAGTGATTAGAAGACCCACCTGTCCTGTTATTTATTCCATACTGTTACTTAGTTATTGAACATGGCACAGAGCTTATAGGGCTGCAGAGTGTCTACAGCTACCTCTACAGTGGATGACAACAGTAGACCTTGCAAAGTGGACATTGGGACATATACTGGGTGGACCACAGCATAAAATTGCAAAACCCACCCCCCCGATGGATATGGTTCTTACACACACACACACACACACACACACACACACACACACACACACACACACACACACACACACACACACACACACACACACACACACACACACACACACACACACACACACACACACACACACACACACACACACACACACACACACACACCAAGGCTGAGATTAGAACCCCTACCTATTTAATTACTGCTAACACAGTGTTATGCATTTACAGCATGCACAACATAGATTATAGGGTTAAGGGTGTCCCAAGGTACTTTTAAGGTGTGTACCATCAGTGGCCCTTGTAAGGTATGGCAGTGGGGGATGTACTGGGTGAGAGAGGCCACAAAATACTTTAACCTACACATACACAGTTATACACAAAAATACACTCACACACACATTTGCCAGGACTGAGATTAGAACTCCTGCCTAACTAGTTATTTGTACTATAGTGGTACACAATTATCACACATTCCAAAGAGCTTGTAGGGCTGTAGGCTGCCCAAAGGTACTTCTAAGGTGACTGATATCAGCAGGAGTGCTGAAGTAGTGCAATGGGAAGTGTACTGGGTGTGAACAGGCTCAAAATCTGTAACCTACAGACACACACACACACAAACTTTTACATTTTCCAGGACTGAGATTAGAACCCCCTACCTAAGTAGTTATTTGTACTATAGTGTTATGCAATTATCACATGCGCCACAGAGCTTGTAGAGCTGTGGGCTGCGCAAAGGTACTTTTAAGGTGATTGACAGCAGGGCTGCTAAAGTATGGCAACGGGAAGTGTACTGGGTGTGAATGGGCTCAAAATCTTTAAACTACAGACACACACACACACACACACACACACACACACACACACACACACACACACACACACACACACACACACACACACACTTTTACATTTGCCAGGACTGAGATTAGAGCCCCTACATAAATAGTTATTTGTACTATAGTGTTTTGCAGTTATTGCACACACCACAGACCTTATATGGCAGAGGCCAGTCCAACAGTACTTCTACAGTGAATGACTTCAGTAGGTCTTGTGAAGTAGGGCAGTAGGAGGTGTACTGGGTGGGAATGGACTAAAACACATTCCTACACCACCACCCCCACACATCCAGTGTTACATTTGCTGCTACCATGATTAAAGCTCCTACCTATCTAGTTATTTGCATGATAGTGATACACATTTATCACACATGCTATAGACCATACAGGACTGAAGCCAGTCCAAAGGTACTTCTAAGGTGAATGACATTTTCAGATCTTGTAAAGTAGGGAAATGGGAAGTGTCCTGGATGGGTAAGGCATCATAATGCTTAGACCTGCAGACACACACACACACACACACACACACACACACACACACACACACACAAAAGTAGGTGATGTGATATTCCAACCCCCACCTCAGTACCATCAGACAATGAAGCTCATCTTCATGCTGGCACGTGCCAGTGGTTGCAACTGGTATGCAACTGTCTGCAGCAGGACATCACTCTATGCCATTCAGGGTATCCCAGTGTATGCCATACTCTTTGTGTGTGTCTTCCTGTGTGTCTCACTCTATCATTGTCTGTCCCTATCTTCCCCATGTCTATGTGTATTTATGCTTGGCATATTACAATATGTTGCCCATATATATGTGTGTATACAACATGCAACAGATGCATATATACCACATATGTTCCACCTACATCTGGCTGTGGGTAATCCTGTCTGTTGGGTGTGTGTGGAGGCAGTTAGGTTTACATAGCTGTGTGTATGCAAAGACATTTGCACAATACAAAGATATATAGTCCAATGTGGTTTCAGACATGGGCTTCACTTCTCTAAGTGTAGGAGCATGCTCAGTATAACCTTCTATAGTAAGTGCGGGAATCCATTCCAGGGATAGTTGTACTCTAGTCTGGGGTGTTGTGTGCTACAGCCATACCTTGCAACCTGTTTGTACAAGATATCTGGAGATAGGCTGCCAATATGGGGAAACAATTGGCGAAACATAGGGGGGTACTGTAGCTGTTGCTGTTATCAATGTATGAGTTGCTTGAGTTACAGGGTTTGTTTTAGCAGACATTTTCTGACATATGCAATGCTTGACACTATACTGTATTGTGTAATTACCTACTGACAGTTATAATCGGATCATCACAGTTATTTATCAGAGAAATACAAGATGGATGATGCACGGACCTATATTATGAGGTAAAGGCTAGACATTCTTGCACAATCATGCCAGTTGGGAGGAGTGGCTACAGCCGATTGACTGATGAAGCAGTGTAAAATGTCCAGCACCTTGGTAATATACTGGCTGGGGATCTCCTGGTTATGCGGTATTCTTCTTACCTGAAAGGTCATATCCTGGTGTGGCCATACCTGTCAACTGTACAGATTCTGACAGATTATCCAGATTCATGCCTCATATATCTGGTCGGTTTCCCATAACCTTGTGGTTTTCTTTCATGTTTGTTGGAAATCACTCAGGGTTCCAGTCAGGAGATAATGACAGAACATTAGAGTTTCAGACTTCACACACTTCATGACATCAATGCTACTACACACACCCTCTGTTATTCTATTAACTTTCTAACTTTATGAGAGCAATATATCAAATGTGTCCCTGTAGTTGTGTCTTTATTTCACCATAATGTATGGCTTTGTCCAGATTTCTTCCTCTGTGAGGTTGAGAGGTATGCTACTAGCATTTAGCAGCATGTCTTTACATTTGTATGTTGTTGCATGTGTTATGTTGGTTGTATGGACCCCATGACATTCCATACAAAGGCACTATGGGTGAGCCATGGGCCTTTGCCAGAGGGCCTGTAGGGCATGTGAAACTGATGTGGGCCATCTGTAACAAGGCAGTGCATTCTGTCACTCATATGTTCCCAGGCTGCCAGGCAGTGGACCCCCCTGGGGTGACAATGGTAAGTGTAAGAATGCACTGCTGTGCTACTAGGCACCATGCCTCTCTACATATGTGAGCCAGACATCTTGACAAAGCCATGAGTAATTGGGTGACAAAGGCTTAAATATACGAACCATTGTAACTATTGGCCTTACAAAACTGGAAGGGTGATACAATAATAGATTTTGCATTAGCATGCATTTTTCTATGAGGTATAACGTCTTAGAGACTGCAATCCATCATTATTTTCTGACTTTAGACTTTCGTGGTTTGCCAATGATCTGCCAGACAACCACTATTTTGGAATAAAGACACCAGAAATATGATGCGAACCTCTGTACATTCTGCAAAAGGTCTGCACAGTTGGCAAGTATGGTAGGCACTGTGTAGGTTACTCCAGCTTGTGTGCTGTTCATATGTGTGGCCTTCTGTATATGACCTGTCCAGATTCCCGGAAGTAATGGAGAGTGACATCTGGACAGTGTGTACAACTCCCACCATAGGTGTAGCTGACATGCAAAATAGTGGGCATTGCATTTCATGGAACATGGCCCTGTCTACCACAGTACTGTACCTAGGCCACTAGGACACAACAGTTGTGAGAAGTTGCTGGCCACATCCTGACATTATTCCCCACACATATCCATACTGATTGACCTCTGCATATTGTGGACATGCAACAAGTTAACATGTTGATTGGGACAGCCCTGGCAATGTGTGCTCTGCTGCTATTACCCTACAAACGTGCATTTTACTGCATTTCTATAGGAATATGGGTGTGGGGGCACACCTGTCAATGGTACACATTTGCACAGACTGTGCTTTTATTGGCTTTACATTTTGGTTCCTTTTAGCATAGTATTGTGTCCTGTCTTGGAGAATAGAGACATATCACTAGAGACCACAGGTACGATTGTAATGCCATGCAATTAAGTTTCAGAATTCATACCCTTCAGAACCTTATTGCACATGCAAGGCCTGCTGTGATATCACTGTGTAAGTCTGTAGGGGGTATTTGATCATTGCCACCATTTGTGGGCCTTTGCCAGACATTCCTATATGGGTTTCTATGACTGACTTGCTGTGTGAGTCTGAGGGGTGAGTATGGAATCCCCACAGTGACATCCATTCATGTCACCTATGATGCCCCCTTAGTTGGCCCCCCACATATACTGCAGTGGGATTTGTCACCTTAAATGGTACTGCATAGTGTGGGGAAGCCATTATTGTGCAGACATTTCCTGGTGTCCTACATAGCTGTCAGTTGTCTGCTACTTTCACAGTAGGCCACCCCATTCCCTTGCATGCATACAACATTACCATAGATATGTAACCAAAACATACTAATCCATTCATTTATTGTTCAGAAAACTGACTTAACTTGTGCCTGCGGCAGTTGTGAGGACGGTGCTTAAGGGCTGCCAGTGTTGGATGCACACAGTACACTGCCTATACATGGTAAGTTGCAGGTAATGTGATGTGTGTGTTATCCATTTTACTGTGTATATGAGTCAGAGAGAGGTGTTAGTCCCTGCATCCCTACAATGTCAGTGTGTGTGCTATGTGTTGCCTCTTTGCCAAGGCCTGGGCATACTGGGCACACCACTGTCTGCCTACAGGAGCAGGCTCAGGGGTCTCCTCCTTAGAGTCCCTCTGTGCCTGTGGGGACCTTGGCAATGGTGGGGGGCTGTGTGGCCCTTCCCCGTGCTGTTCCTACTGCAGCTGTTTCCACAGGATCATATTGTGTAGCATGGCACATACTATGAACATGTGTGCACATGTGGCTGGAGAGTACTGCAAGGCTCCACCAGATATGTCAAGGCAGCAGAACTATGACTTGAGCATCCCAAACACATGCTCTATAATGATCCTGGTTTGTGCATGTGCCTCATTATGGCATTCTTGAATGGGTGTGTGTGCATTTCTGATAGGTGTCATCATCCACGGCTCCAGTGCATAGTCAGCATCCCCCACCAGATGGCCATATTGGATGTCCCCATTGGCAAATGCCTGGTACAGCTGTGACAAATGCCAGATGTGAGAGTTGTGATAGCTTCCAGAGCTGCCAGCACACAGATTCATGACAATGCTCTGGGCATTGCACATGACCTGGTAGTTGATGGAGGGGAAGCCCTTGTGGTTTATGTAGACCCTACCCTGTTCACCGGGTGGTGCTTTGATGTGGATTTGCATGCAATCTATCGCACCTAGTACCTCCGAGTATTCTGCTACATGGTGGAAGAGATCCATCTTGCTGGTTCTCTCCTCAATGGGGTTGGGGAAGTAAATGTGCTCACCAGCATGTGGTAGGATGGCATCCAAGAACTGGTGGAGTATCCTGGATGCAGATGCTTGTGAGACCCCCATAATGTCCCCAGTAGGTCTTTGAAAAGTACCTGTAGCTAGTATTCTTAGGGATACACATACCTTGGTATGCAATGGGATGGGTTCCCTCTGTTGGCTCTGGCTGTGGGTCTGAGTTGAGGCCAGCACAGCTCGATGATTTGCTGAAGTATGTCTCTGTTCACTCTGTATAACTCTACTATCTCCAGATCATTTAGCTCCTGGTAAGTTACCCTGGGTCTGAACACTCTTCTCCTTCTCGGTCTGTGGCAGTTGTCAGCATTATCCTCTTCAGCCTCTAGCACATACTGATGGATCAAAGCAATGGAAGCCCTTAACATTTTTTCGGTTAAAATTTCCCCGCATAGTGGTGCAGAGTTTGTGGGAAAATCAGACTGGAAGGTGTCTGCATAGTTTATACTGTTGTGCTGCAGATGATGCCTGTGTGATTGGCAGACTATGATGCATTCCACCTGTCAGTTATTTTATTTGTAATTGATTGCTTTTATTCTGCTATTTCCCTTTTTTTTTCTTTTTCTCCCTTCCCATTTCCACCCCTTTTAAGCCCTGAGGCGGGCCATGCAAACCTGGTGCCCAAATGTAAACAGTCCTGCTATTTCTGTGTTTTATCTTTTGTTTTGTGTTGTTTTAGACTCAGTGCATGCCACACAAACCTGTTTAGCTAAGGTAAACAGTGAGAAATGGCCCTCCCCTAGACACAAACACGCTTTTCATAGGTTCATAGATTAGTACTAGGCTAACTGCCCTTGTGGGCCATTTTTAGCCTAGCCAATTACCCCATATGAGAATCAAACCCTGCACCTTACGTTTGTAAGGTAAACACCTTAGCCATTATGCCAGCCTCCCACTAAATAAGTCAATACAGCTTCAGACACACCCCCCTTGATTAGCTATGCTTAGCTAAGCTCAAATGTGAGCCGTGGAGCTCCAATGTGCTTACACCAAGCATGACACACACCCTTTTCATGTCCGCTGCTTCTCCTGCTTACACCACTGCCTTATAGCTCCTACACGGTTAGGTGCAGTTTGGCACTTGTCTTCTTTTTTTGATTCAGTAAATTTTCCTCATTAGCATACTCCACTGCCTTAGTCCCTAGTTACAGCACTACACCAGACCATTTCCCCTTAGCAACCACTGTTCCCTGCTGTTGTTTTGATTCTGCATGCCATAGACTATAATGGCAAAATGCAGATTTCACTTAAAATTGCCTTTTTGCATTTTTTTCATTATTTTTGGCACAATCCCATTTGTGTGTCGCTGCCCTATGCTTAAATAGCCGAGATCGGCCAAAACAAAAACTCTGAATTTTATAATTTTAAACCACTTTTCCATGCC